>NW_013670802.1:43658-68811 GCF_000517525.1 Limulus polyphemus | reverse complement strand
ACTTTGACTTCAGCTTGATGGCACCTGGTTAGTTCAACTTCCCTTTTGCAGCAATGTCTGCAGTCATTTTTGCAGGGTCTTTGGCTCAGTCCAGCGGAATTTCCATGAGATGTTCCTTCTCTGTACTCAATATCATAATTATACTGGTCTAACTTTCTGATCCAACGTGCTAGTTGTCCCTCTGGGTTCTTTAGTGATCTTAACCAGCGTAATGCAGTATGGTCTGTCCTGATGTTAAACCTAGCCCCATAGAGGTAAGGATGAAAATATGTCAGACTTCTTACTATAGCAAGGAGTTCCCTTCATGTTACACAGTAGTTCCTCTCTTGGTCTACTCAAAACCCTACTGAAGTAGGCCACCACATGTTCGTTTTTGCCCACTTTCTGAGACAACACTCCTCCAATTCTGACATTACTTGCATCACAATCCAGTATGTATGGCAGTGAGAGATCTGGAAGCTTTAAAAGTGGAGGTTAGGCCAATTTTTCTTTCAATGTCTTGAAAGCTCGCTGGCAAGAAACTGTCCATTCAAACTTCTGTCCCTTTTTGGTCAAATCATGTAGTGGAACAGCTATAGTTGCAAAGTTCTTCACAAACTTCCGGTAATAGGTACAGAGACCCAAGAAACTTCTTAACTTCTCCCACATTTTCTAGTGTTGGCCAATCATGCACTACTTTCACCTTGCCAGGGTCAGTTCGCACACCATGCTCACTACAATGTGACCCAAGCAAAGCACCTCTTTCTGGAACAAGTGGCATTTTTTGGGATGGAGTTTGAGGTTTGCTGCTTTCATATGCTTGAATACTTCCTCTAACCTGGATACTTCCGCATCAAATGTTGCTGCAAATACAATGACACCATCCATGTACACTAGGGCTATCCTCCATTGTAGGCCTACCAGTACTCTTTCCATCAGCCCCTCAAATGTTGCTGGAGCATTGCTAAGCCCGAATGGCATCACACGATATTGCCAGAGACCTTGGCCATAACTAAATGCAGTCTTAGATTTATCTGCTTCAGCCATTTTCACTTGATGGAAACCCGACTTTAAGTCCAGAGTTGAAAAACCACCTGGCTCCACTTAGGGCATCAAGAGTATCATCAATTCTTGGTAGTGGGTATGAGTCCTTTTCGGTTATGCTGTTAAGTGCCCTGAAGTCCACATAGCGACGTTGGGTCCCGTCCTTCTTCTGGACTAGCACGACGGGAGCTGACCAGGGACTATCGGATTTCTCGACTATCCCTTCTTTAATTAGGCCATCCATGACCTTCTCCATCTCTTGTCGCTTTGCCGGAGCTATTCTCCTCTGAGGTATCTTTATTGGACGATGATTGCCTGTGTTTATTCTGTGCTCCACAACGTCTGTGCAGCCGAGGTCATAATCTCCTTTCGAAAAGACGTCTGCATAATTCGCCAAAAGTTCTCTAACCTGAAGAGCCTGTGATGATGACAAATGGACTGTTCTCTTCTTATAGAGGTCAGATAGATGTTCTGGGAGTGTATGTCATTTCTTTATAGTTGTATTTCTTGCCTTAACATTGACTAGCTCTACCTTCTGGCACACACCCAACAATGCCCCTTCCTTTAGTGTCTGTTCACATTTAGAAACACTAGCCACCTGTTATGGGTACTACTTGATGACCTACCACAAGTGACCTTTCAATCTTCACGTCTGCTGGCCTGGATGGGTCTTCCACTGCTTCCACAAGCATTAGGCTTCTTTGGGGATGTTTGTTTATTCTACTCCAAATTATCTTCCCTGCAACTCAAGAGATGATGTCCCTCAAATCATTAAGGGACATCAAAGACACCCTTTCCCACTTTGGAAAGGGTTAAGCTTTAATGAGAAAAGGATGTAATTTTCAAGCACTATGAAAAAATGATAATTTATTACTAACCCTTTTTGTTCCTCTTATGTTTTTGTTCATAAGTGCCAATATCTATGACATATTGAAAGTGAATTATGGAAAATAAAACAAAACTGAGCCAAACAATCAACTTGTGTAAATCTGATTTATTTGCCAATTAAAGTCTAATTAATAAAATAGCATGATTTAATATTGTTTTAAGTTTGCATATAGATATATGTTGAAGGATATTTCTGTCATGTCTTTTGCGCTACTTATTGTAATTCTTTACATAAAAGATCTGTTGCTTCATATTCAGCAACAACTTTTCTTGCATTAAATTTCAACTACTATAGACACTTTAATAATGACAATAATATCATATGATATCATATACTCTAAAGGTTATCCTGTTAAGCTCTGTAAAACTTAAGTACAACCCAGTACATCTAGATAATTTTGAAGAATTTTAAACTTTTTTTTTCCTGAAAAGGCTAATCCATATTTGTTCTGCATGTATAATGGATTGAGAGATAAAGAACATGTGATAATTTTGATTGAAAACATAAAAAAACAGGGAGTGTATGTGCTTATAATTAAAGCTCATTGGTTAATGGGATTGGGAGATATAATTTGGTGATTATGTGGATTCAAAATGATAGGTTACTGACTATGTGAATTGATAATTAAAGTTGTCTGACTCTGTTGATTTGATGTTAGATCTTGTTTTTTTACCCTGTATAAGTAGTTGAAATTTTCTTATCTATTTTGTTTTATTTTTTGTTTTTAGCTAACAGATTTTCATAACTAATGTGAATCGGAAACCCTTTTGTAGATCATTAAGATAGAGATTTTCTTTGGAAAAATATTCTCTAGCAATTAAATGTTCTTTGCATTCATTTATATCCATTCAAGTAATAAGAGAAATTAATCTGAACAATACTGAACTTTTCAGTATACATAAATCCCAAATGTGAAAAAGTAAAATCCAAGTCTAATTCTATGTGTACTACTTACTAAATAATTTTTTTCATTGAATATAGACAAATAATTTAATCCAGAAATATCAAAGAGAAGAAATAACTGTATGGGGAAACTTTAGCCATCTGATCACAAACAAGTGTTTCAGAGAAGTGAGTATGTTTTAGTACAGTTCTCCTGTTTTATCTATGGCTTATGTTGACATTAGTGAATTTAAGGAATAAGTAATCTTATATATAGAGTTCTCTTTTGTAATAAACAGGATTTTAGTTATAAATGTGGGTAAACCCCTTTTTTGTTTCATGTTAGTTGTACAGTAGTTGAGTACATTATATTATAATTACCTTTGAGTCTTGCTCATCATTAGTCAATGTCTCTACACATAGTCATGTTCTGTCTTATGATTGTGCATCTTGAAAATATCTTTGCAGCATAGCTTACATTGCAAAAGGCTCCATCATAAGGCTATTATGTCCAAAGCACACCATTCCCCCTGCTTGGTTCCATGTGGATAAAATAGTTTGTGGGGTGAATAGGGAGAAAACAATTACTTTATGCTATCCATAGGCAAGGATGAAGAATATAAACGACAGAGCTAATGATGTAGGTATGGGTAGATCAGAGGAGATAATTGTTAAGTTCAATTCATTAATAAAGGCATTCAAAGAAAAGGGCCATAATAACTTATTCTATCAAGGATACTTGTCAGTCCAAAATAAAACCCATTCTTTGCATGTTTTTCACCTATCAAACTGTGACCCTTTAACACTTACACTACTCTTAACCATTTAGCCTGGAGATAAATAATCAATACTAAATACAAGTAGCCTATAGACAACACTGTTAAGCCTAACTTAAAGTTAGGTTTATTGAATTATTTCTCTACTACTGTATCTTCTCATTAAAGTAATTAAGTTTACCTTTAAAATGAGAAGTGACAAATAGCTAGTCTTTAGATTATATTTATATAACAATACAATATATTTAGAATGTTTTATATCCTACAATAACTGAATATGCTTAATTCTCTGTTATACAAATCCTCTGTTAACCATCACTTATACCATTAATGATCAATGTACTACAGCTGTGATGTATATGTTTTTAGTTTCACATAACTAAATGCTAATTTAAACATTTTACTAATATATTAAGTTATCAGCAGTTATAAAATAGTAATAGAAACAGAAGTTAATCTTTTAAGTTAAATTCTCTGTCTTGCTTAGCTAACAGTATTGAAAAACTATTTTACTCTAATACTTAATAGCCTTATTATCTTATAACCCAGTATTAGTAGTAGTAGTAGTTACTTAAAAACTAAAGGAAAAAAATGCTTAAAGATTAAGTATCAAAGCTAATATCATAACATTACACTTAGCTATACCTGTAGTAATAAAACCTAAAAATTTGTCATCTCCTTCAAAGATAACAGTAACCTGATTCAGGGAATTTAACATTGAATGAAAATTGCTGAATTGAATTTATTAGATGTGGAATCTATTCTTTGAATGCACAACTTATCTTATGATACTCATCATTGAGGTCAGACAGGCTTTGGTCAGTCCAACCTTTATTTTTATGATTGATGTTTTCTATGCCTTCTTTTTTCAGTATGTGATTGTGATTAAATATATTATATTTTAAGTTGCACTTATGGGCTGCTCTTATTTCTACTTGTGTAAAAGAAAACATTGGGAGTCCTCATTGTAATTATTTGACATAGTTTTAGTTCACAGCAGCTTGAATTTTTAATCTTGGACTTTCTATGTGTTGTGGAAAAATTTTAATTAATATATTTGCAGGAATAAAGTCTGAAAGGCAAAGATGCTTTAAAAACTTTAGAACTATATATATATAGACATATCACAAGAAGAAAGGTCGCTGTTTTTTTCATACAAGACATTTTTCAGGAGATATTGTATCAATTGATTACATAAAAACACACTCATGAAATGTAATACTGAAGTCATATTGTTTTACCAACATAAATTAGAAAAAGAAAAAAGCCATATTGAATAAAAAATAATCATTTCATCAAATCTGTTATTACTTTCTTCATAAGGAATATTTTAGACACTGAGCCATAGTTAGTAATGACAGAGAATCAAATTGAAGGCTGTTAATGTATTCATCTTCACAGTAATGAATTGTAAACCAAAGCTATTTACATATCCCAAGTAAAATCAGTAAATATGTATTGTTTGGTGGTGTACAGTGAATGAGCTCAGTTAATCCCTTTTGTATAAATAAGAATGGAAAACTGCTAGTAAATTTTCACTGGTAACCGTCTGAAATCCAGATCTAGCTTAGCTTCTTATACAACATGATTCAGGTACAATTAGATGTATGCTACTCACATGAGCTTTACTATAAGTTACAATAATTGTGTTTGAAACTACTGTCCTCATGCTAAAGAATATGTAGCTTTTTCTAGTTCTAAAGTACACAACACTTTTACCAAAGTTCATGAACTAAAAATCAATACTTGTGATTAAAATATTTCTTTCCATTACTATTACAAAAATAAAAGAAAGGGTCATGGTGAATTATTCATAAAACACTAGCACACTAAAGGTAGTCTTATCTAGTGTTTTTTGTTGTTGTTTCTAAGCTACAAAGGGTTAAAGCTGATTCTAAGTATTTGTGGAAAATATCTTTACAAGTTTTATGCACATTCTTTTAACTGTTCTGTTCATTTTAAGCTGTACATAAAAAAGTATGGTATTTGGGGAATAGCTCCAATTGAGATTGTAGCACATCTTTTCTTCATACTTTTTATCTATTTATGAAAAAGAAGGCATCCTTGAATGCTTCTTTTAAAAATAGAAAATTTTTCTTAGCAGGAAAAAGCTACTAACAGTGTAATGTAAGAAAATATTTTTATCTACATTAGTAAACCAGTACATCAAAATAATTAATTATCAAGATTAGTATACCCTGAGTACAACATTGTTATCATGTGGAGTATATTTTCAAGGGTTATTGTTCAGTAGGTAATTATAAATATGTATCAAACACACATGGTGTTTGTGTTGGTACATACTTAGGCATAGATTTTTCTCTTCAACAACATATTCAACTATTTTTATCTGCCAGCTAGTTATAGTGTTGAAAGTCTAGAAACTCCCAATATTCCATTTATTCCTAAATTACATATGCTATCTGCATACATTTTCCTTTCATAGATTCAAGGGAACCCATTATGGATTTGAAATGTAGATTATTCAGTTACAGAAACTCTGACTTAATAAATGAACATTTTCAAACACAAGCTTTGGTCACAATGTTTATATTGTTGCTTATTGATGATTATTTGTTGAGTGGTTTGGTTATTTGTGAGATGGAAAGAATGTGGTAATTTGAATTATCAACAAAAGTATCTTATTAACAATTGCTAGTGGATTAGCATTCAAGCTAAGTTGGTAGAACACTCCTCTATCAAATGAGAAGTCTCAGGTTTCATACAGGTTCAAGGAAATAGAGAAAAGGACAACATAAAATAACCTCTGTACTTAGAATGATTTTGCCATTTGTCTCAGAATGAAGGGAAGTCTGAGCCACAAAAATTAACCCAAGTTTAAATAATTATAATCTATAAATGGTTTTTGTTACTGTTGGAATTTTTTCGATAGAAGTAAGTATATGTTATTTTATATTTACTCAAGGCATAAAGTGTCATCCAAAATAACTTGAGAAAGAAATATTACTGCTAGGGAAGTTACTTGTATAGTTAACTGCTCGGTATAGTTTTGAATAAACAATACAGTGAATTTTCCAGGCCTTTATTCTTTTATATCCAACAAGATACAATTAAATTAAATATATTTAATGTTAGAAGTATGTGTTTTTAATTCTTAAGATGGTGTATTTATGTTAATTTACTTTTTTTGTGAAGATATGACAGAATACAAGGACTGAAATATAACATAATGAAGATATGGTGATTTCCTGAAAGTAACCTATTATTATATACATAAAATGTTTATGTGTCATGGATTTTATTTTGAAAGGAAGAGTAGTCACAGTAAGCTTTAAATTTTTAACTAAAATTAATCATGTTATTTATCAGAAAAACTATGTATAGTTAAAGTCTGATTACCTGATTCATTTGCTTTGTGCACTTTTATAGCACTTTATAGAATATTTATATTGCTAAATAGTAAAGAACAAGTAAAGAGAAACTTTTCAAAAAAGGAAGTAAATGTAGGGATGGCTAATATCAATCCTTCAAAAATAATACAAACAAGATAATAGGGATGACATTTGCATTATCCCTACATAATAGCACACATACATAGTGTAGTATAATGTTAACAGGCAAAAATAGGATAAACTAATCTCATTTGTGACTGAATAGTTATATATATTGCTATATGTTAATTCTTGCTTTAACTATTTCATTACCATTACAACTTTCTGATTGAGTTTTTCTACTTATGAAATGAGTCATAAATAGTGAAATGCAGATAAACCTTACAGGAATAAATGGCTTTGAATGACATTACATACAATTGGGCTTCTGATTACTATTAAATTCAAACACTAATGGACAAGTAAAACATTAAAACTTGATTGTGATTGGTATAAAAGTAGCAAACCTTCTTACAAAATTGAGGAAGGAAACCATTCAGTGTAATGACTGTGTCTAAAGAACTGAATCATATTTAACAAAATAGGTAACAGGTTATGAAGTCATGATAACACAAAAAAGCACACACAGATTAATGACAAATTATATACTTCTTTGAAAATTTAAGAAAATGAAAAGGAGGACTAATATGGAAGACAGATGCAGAGTATTAAAATTATGTTTATGCAAAATTTAGGATAAATGGGCAGTTGCAAGAATGAGGAAAATATTGTTCATTTTAGACATTATAGGAAATTTCTTGAAATGTTCCATTGCTGATTTATATGTCCTTTATCATCAGGTGATGCTGGAGATTGTAGGTCAATGAAAAAAAGTTCTCAAGCTGTTATATTACTTCAGTAGGCTTTTGACCATAGCTTTAAAAATAGGGCTTTAGTTTAAAAAGTATAGAAATGAAGATAATTTTATAATTTTTAAATTCACAAAAAATTAAACTGTAAGCAAGTAAGGAGTACATTGAAATACAAGCTTACCTACTGCACTATAATATGCCTTATCCTGATAGCATGTTTAATTTTTATGGTTTTTAACTAAATTTAAACTATTCTTAAGCCCTTTCACATTAAAAAACATATTCAGTCTTCTTTAGGCATCTCTGTTGGGAGATAGCTTATCTTTGCTGATGCAAGCTAGTAGTCAGGTTTCTCCACCTACATACCAATGATTCTTCAGGATGCCTTCATGCCAAAACCCATGTAAATGATTGTTGGATCCTAGCCAGAAATGTATCCATATATTTTGTTTTCTTCTTGTGCATTTTCATTCTACAGCTACACCTTGCCAATTAAGTTTTAGAGTTTGAATTTTTTTGAATTTTTATTTTTTTATATGACTTATAGTAAATTTTTTAACTGTTGTGAATTGTTATAACCTGATGCTTTGTTTATAGTGTGTTTTTGATGTTAATGTGCATGATAAAACTTTCTCATAAGTCGAGTTTTGTGAGGCTGTTCAGGTTGTCTGCTACCATTTGGGGGGGATATGATCTCAATAGATATCAGGTGTCTCTTTAGCTAATAAACACTTGTTTGAACAGTTCCTTGTAGTCCCCATCCTTGATTGATTCTTCTTTCACCTGTGCTGGTTATTATGATGTCCATTCTGATTATAGTTTCCTCACAGAATAGACATATCATTGATACTGATCCCAAGTCTCAACTGTTTTCTGAATGTTCTACATCAAAGTGGAAAGTGTTTTGAAACTTCTTTATTTTCTGATACACACCTCTGCACATGGAAGCTTATCTTAACCGTGCATCTGCCTTAGAGATTTGCATGCCAGTAGCCTTTAAGCAACTCCCACTTAAACTCTCGAGATTTTTCATGACTTGCACTACTGCATAATGACATTATTATGCAGCACAAGCCCTCTACCAATAGGAGAGCAACACAGCCTCCCTGCACACTAGCTTCCACTATGCTTTCACATTCTTTTCCTCAGCACAGAACACATCAGATGTGTTTTTCTTTGTCAGTTTAACGAAGGAACTTAATTTCCTTTCTTTTTTTTTCAATCTATGAACACTTGTTCATGACACGTCTTCTACTATTTACGTGAGTGACTAATTTCCTCACACGGGTTATGAAATAATGAGTCACTTCAACTTTCTCACATGTTTTGGCCTTGTTTATCAGGTATGCACCATTATTTTTATTTCTCCTCTGATATATTCTTTTCCTGTTCCTTACTTCTTAATCCTTACCCCCTTGCCATGGGGGGGGGGAGCAGACTTTGTGCATTGGATTCACCATCCAGTACCCAATACTTATGTCCTTCCCTAATCCTTTTATCCTTTTTACCACATTTCTTTCCCTCTCCTCTTTACACCTCAAGTATGAGGCACTCCACCATGCTCTAGTGCATTTTGCAAGTGTTTCTCATTCCCTTCTGCATTGTGGCCATTCCCTTTCTAATTTTCCTGCTCATTTGCCTCCTTGTTCCTCAAGATTGTTTGGTGGGTATACTCTCCTCTCCCTAGTTGACTTCTTTCTTTCCCTGCAGCTTAGTGGTATTCCTAATTTGTTTGAATTACAAGCTGAGACTGCTCATCATCTATCCTCACTTTTGTCAGTAGTTTTCACACTGTCTCCAACCCTACCTTCCACCACTGTACCTCTCTTTTGCCCTTCCTTCCCTATTATTTGGTTCCAACCTCCCTTTTATGCCCAACATCATTCCCATTGAGCTTGTTGGTGTTGCTTCCATCATGTTGGGTCCCTGACTATCATGGTTTGAGCACCTATGGTCACACTTTCTGTCCATCCTTGGGGGTTTCTACTTTTTACCCCTTGGGCTTCTCTATGTTTCTCTTCCTTCTCCTTCAACCTTCATCTTATTTCTGTTTCTCTTTTCACTCCCATCTATGTCCCTCAGTCTCTTTGAGGCTGTTCATCACCACTTCCAGCAACTCGTCATTTCCAATCAATCCAATATCTCACCATGGTGGTGTTTTCATCTCATTCTCAGCTGGAATCAGTCTCCTCCCATCTGCCTGTGATTAATGGACCTGGGTTTTGCACCTATCCTACTCATTCTTCATGTGAAAGTTCTTGTTTGGTAGTCATTGCTTCATGAGCACTACTTTATCCCTATAGGTCATACTCATATGCACCTCCTTGGTTGCCCTTGCATGATGAGAGGAAAGCCTCATGGGATTCTTTGACCCTTCCTCCACTTTAACCTTTGTTTGGGTGGCTGGACTGATTCCTTATCACCATCTGTGTTCCATTACCTTCAACATAACTACACCTCTTCACATAGGCTTCCCCCTCTAGTTGGAGAGCATCCCTGACCATTTATTTTCCATTCAGCGCATGGTCCCAGGACGAGTCCTCTCTCCATATTCATGCACTTGACCTTCTGGTAGGTGGTTGAACATGATCCTATTCTTACCACTACTAGTGGTTCATTTCATTAGGTTCCATTCCAACAACTTCTTGGATTCTCCTCAGTTAGCCACCATTGGGTGATCCAATCCAGAACCGCTTGCTTTCAAACTCTGGACCTTCCTTCTTGATCCTATTCTCATCAGGTCAGTTTCACCACCTGCCATGTACCAGATACTATAAATTAGGTTGCAGACTGCCTCTTTAGCTTGCCAATGTCTCTTCTCTCCAAGTTTCATTCGGGTGCTGTTTTAAGGATGCCACTTATTTTGCCTAGCCCTCCCTCTCACTTACATGCTTCCTCTCTTCTGATCCTCTGTTCTCCATCCCTCAGCCCTGGCTGCCACTGCTTTCCTTAGGGTCTTGTCTTTTACTTGTTACAAGGCTCACCCACCTTTCCAGTTTTTTCTTGTGTCCTGACCTGGACTAGTCACTCTCCTCATTGTTTTCTCATGGTGGGACTCACTGGCTGGCTTACTTTTGGTTTTCTTTTCTATGTCACCTGACAATCCAACCCTCTCCCCTTGCCAATTTTACACTCAATTGCTTCAACATCTCTTTTCCCCCATTGTGGGATCTTGTCCTTCCACCTTCACAGGGTTTGTCTGGTCCATCATTCTTGAATCTGACTTTCCTATCTGGTAATCCTTTTCTTCTTAGGCATCTTTCTACATGGTCCTTCTACCCAAGTGTGGGGGTGTATGGATTTCAATGTTGATCCATCAGTCACCACTTCTTCCTAATAGTTCTACCATCAGACATCTCCCTTCCCTTTTCTAGGTTGTTCTACAGGATTCAGCTGTCTCTGCTTTGCTGGTTATTGGGTAGCGTTATCCACCCCTATTTGCTGGCTCATTACTACAAGGTGTTTCTTTCCCTGTTCTCTCCACCTTGTTCCAGTCCTTCCTTATCCATTGACTTTCTTGCCCTGCTCCTGTGCTTGACTAGGACCTTAGTGTCATTCTGTACTCGTACACATGCCCATTCCTGTCATTGGCAACCTGCAACTTATACTGCTTTCTTGTTAGATGTATTCTCCTTTCTTCTCATTTATGGTCACTATTGTTTACATCTGACTGCTGGTGACTCTTTCCATCATCCTTTTATTCTTATTTCCTCTAATAGGTCCTTCTTCCCTCAGTCTTCAGCTACTCATTGGGGAGACCTCTACCCACTCCTCTCTCCCGTACTTCTATGCTTGTTTATTGCTACTTTACTCGTACCCTCAATTTTGGATTTTCATCTTCCACTCTACAATCTATTGGATTCCTCTTTCTCCCGGGATGTATCTCCTTCTGCCTTTATTGGTGCAGTCTGCCACATTCTTGGTTCAGTCTCCTTCTCTTTCGTGGTTGTTGCTCACTGATAGTCCATATTTCTTCCCATCAGATTCATCTCCTCTCTCATTCTTTTACAGCTCATTTCCATCTGCTGCTGGACAGGATCATTCCAGCTGACTTCTGGACTACCTTGCATAACTTCATTACCCACTCTCTTCACCTTCTGGCTGTGTAGTCTCCATGGGGTCACTTATTTTCCAAAATTCAGCATCATGCCAGGATAATTGGAAACATTCGTATCATCTGCCCTGGCTCCATATATGCCCACTGTTGAGATGAGGTGTTCTGCAAAACCACTTGAGGTACCTTCATAGTATATTATATTTGTCTACTGTCCAATCCAGACTGTACCAATTCAGTGAACTATCATGGAAAAGTCTTCATGCATGTGGCTGGTATGCATCCTCCTCCTATTACAGACTAGATGGGAATTTCCAATGCCACCTTGTTTTGGGCTGGAGTTGACCCACCATGTTTACATTCTCCCTTCCTACATTGCCTGGGTGGACTGGTGTTGGTTGTGTACTGAGTCTGCACATGTGCCCTGCCTGGGTTGTTGGAATGAAAGTTACTTTATCTTTCTGCTTCCTCATCATGAGGGGATGATGGTTGGAACCCTCCTCCTACCACATACCAGAAAACACCTACCTGAAGCTACCTTATTTTGGATTGTAGTTAACCCACTAACTACCTACAATCACCTTCAGTTCAGTTGATTTTCGATTAGCACTTTTTTCACTTCCCCTGCAGCTGGTGTTGGTCCAAGAGTCTGACAGTGTAGTTGTGGCAAGACACATCAATGACATTTATTCTGTATGCTCCTTCTGCAACTGGTCTTGGTCCATGAGTCTGATGGTAGAGTTAAGGTGAGCATTAGGTATGGTCTGAATGCACTGCAACCATACTATGCATACTGGCTATCCGACCTCTTGTATGCAAGTCTTCAGACAGCAATGTTCTTATTTTGCCCATACCCACAATACGTGGAGCTTGTTTGCCTCTTCCTCGCTCCCAATCTGGGTGAAGAGTGTACACTGGAGGAGATGAGATGCAGTCTCCCATGGATGTGCCCCTATAGAGTCCCTGCCATTGGGTGTCACACTCCATGGGTTTCCTTCAGGTGCTTTCTGAAAGGGGTTCATCTAGATAATTTTCACACCAGTCCCTCCACCATATCAATGTGGAATTCTAGCTTTATATGTGCAGGGGTGTTTATCACCACAGAACTTAACATTTTTCTTACCTGAAAATGTATTTCTGATATTGGTGTCAGTCTATTTTCATTGACCTTCCGCTTCCTCCAGTGGCACAAACATTTGCCTTTTTCTTATATTTTGGATTATGAGGAAGCTTTTAAGATTCTCTTCTGTATTTATTATGCTCTTTCCATGGACACTCCAGTTTTTGGTGTTTTTTTAACTTTTTAAGTACTCTTAAATTAAAGTGACCATATTTTGTTAACGAAATATGTAAACACTTGTATAAAAATTTGTACCTGTACTCATCATAATTCCAGATGCAGGCAGTAGTGGAGATATTTGCTGTATTAGGGAAATTTATATTTCTTTTTTCACTGCATCTGTTTTATAGTTTTATTGATCAAAAACATAACAAGAAAATGTATGACATATTAGAAGATTGTAACTATGATACCTGTGCCAGCGTCACCACATGACATTGCTATACCTAAGCTAATGATAATAAAAACATGATCAATGCTCATTTTGTATTTTTGTATACATTTCTGTTGCATTCTTCACAACAAGTACAAGAAATGAAATGTTAGGATACTTAGGAGTTGATTTTTTCCAAACTGGAAACACTTATTTTTTAAGATTCTTTTTTTCCGGCTAATGTATAGTCACCCTATTTTAGATGCAGTACCCTCTGTGATCCAATGGGCTTCTTGACTGGGATGTTAACTTTGTTCTCAGAATCTACTTCTTCCTCTTTTTGAGCATTTATTGGATTTTATCATCACCCATGGAAGATTTTCTTGGTTCTTCTGACTCTAAAATTTTTTTCTTTGAATTACCTTTGTCATGTTCCCTCTTTTACTAGACATAATGTTTGTTTTTTGATCTAACAAGCCTGCTCCTTCCTCCTCAGGACTTTAACTAGATACTCAGGAAGGAAAAACTGTTTCTTTCTAATTATTCTTCCACCCTGGTATTCAAGTAGAGACCAGGGTGATTCAATAAAGTTGCTATGTCCAGTTGTGTCATTTTTTATTATACTGTGCAGAGTGTACTCCATAATTTTGACTGCAGCTGTTTATTTATTGTACTGATTTCTTCATACATTTGTTGAGCAGCTGGCAGCTGTGTTCTTTTATCCAGGAATTATACCACTCAGCTTCTGTTGTGTTTATTAGGAGTTTGTGGTTTTGGCTTATCATATGGATTGTATAGGCTAGTATACAGACCACTCTCCTTTGCCTTCTTCACTTGGCCACTTTTTCTGCTATGGAATGTTATTTATCTCCTTTAGTTAAGTAACTTTATATGTATTCTTATGTGTTAGTGCTTTTTATTGGTTCATTTGTACGTGTTCCCTGTGTGTTTTCTTCCTCCTTCTTCTAGACTCACTAATATGTATAAAATTTTGCTGTTCTGTACTTCTGTGGCATACCCATTTGGTTGTTTCTCAGTTGTTGGTACCCTTGTTTTTTGACTCATATTCATTCCAGTGGGATTCTTCTATAGTCTTGCATCCTCACTGATGCATGAATTTTACTCTTATTCCAATCTTATATACATTGGTATGATACTGTTACCATGCTTCAGTTTCTGGTGTTGATGGGTTTTCATCTGTGTGAGATCTACTTTTACTTCTTCCAGTCCCACTTCTTCTCTTGTTTCATATCCTCAAACAGTTGGGTGAGATTTCTTGGAATTCTTATGTTCCTGCTGTATTTCAATGGGCAATTTCCCTTTTTTCCTTGTAGTATTCTGTTCAAACAGAATATTACAAAAGATTGTTTTGAAGTTTTTGCATCCTTTACCAGGTGTTAGATATGAAGAGATAACAACTACCTTCTTTTCACCCTTGAGCTGAACATTATGCCTGCTACGTGTGTCACACATTGTTTATTGGATTTTATCCCATGTTTCTGGTGGTACAATTTATGTGGGACATGATGCTTTATGACACCAATCAATTTGACTTTTCCCTTTAATAGTGTACATAGGTGGTGTTTTTTGTGTTACATATGGCTTACTCACAGGCAGTACTGTGTAAAATTCAGAGTGCGTGATCCCCAAATGGCTAGCAGAAAGCAAAGTAATTGCATGGTAAAACCATCCCTGGATTATATTCCAGGTCATGCAGGGGTAAAGTTAAACAAGGAAGTTGGCAAGCTCACAGGAGAAGCCCCTTTATCAAATCCAGCACAGCTCTACTGACAAGATTTTGACATCCTCTGCACTAGTAAGATGAAAGCAACAACCATGGAAAGTCTTTATTGTCATTCAGAGCACAAAAGTTGGGGAAGCAGTAGGATATTATACAGCCATTGATAAAATCAGTAAAGGGATTCTCTTCCATTTTCTGCAAGGCAGATGGTATGTACATGAGGAATCAAAGCCTGTTGTTGCAAACCATAGAAGTTGAAGAATTTTAACAAGATGCAACAAAAAATTCTGTTATTGAAGTAAAATGTTTGTGAACTTATATCACAGTTCTTCCTTTCTCCTCATGTCTTTATCTAGAGTGCTTGTTCAACTATTGTTAGCTGGGATTTTGGTATTAAGGTGGGAGAAAGTGAGGTAAAAAAGTTCCCTTCAATAAAATGGACATCCTTATATATGATCAGTTGTTATGTGTTGTCATCAATTATATGTATCTGTTGTCATGTGACCCAAAGCATACACACACTGGCAGATGGCTACAAATATGAATGAATTTTTTATGGTTATGAAGTAAATGTTTCAAGAAGTTGGACTTTGTTGATTTCAAACAATGAAGAATTATTATAATATACCATAAAAGAAACACGGTTCAAGTTCACATTATATTTCTTCTTTACACTTGCTGACTTCAGGTTTTAATAGACAAATTAATCTACATTGTTACAGGTATCCCTCATATGAATGATATTACCTGTGTAGGTTTTTGTATGAGAATTTGGACTCGTTATTATAGACAGTGTGATCAAACAAAAGACAAACAAACACGAGAGTTTCTAAAGTGATCAAATATCTCACAATTCATGATTTGTAGCTCAGCTGCTCATTACAAAATTGGTAAATTTTGGTACCATATCTCTGTGATAACCTTGTTCTATATTTAATACAAATAGGTCATCGACAATAAACTTCAGTTAGTTCAATAATGACAAAACTGAGAACAATTTATTAACACATAAAGATGAGTTACACAATATAATTCATACATACTGGACATGCTGAGCAGTAAATTAGATTAAAACCTGCATGGTAATGTCTGCAGAAGAGATAGTAACATAACATAATGTTTTGGGACAACATTGGACCTATTGATCCATCTCTCTGTTCCATCCTCTAAACTAAACTAAAATAATTAAAACAAAAAAACCCTCAAATCCAGCCCATATCATTCATATAGTTATCAAGCTTTCTCTTAAACTCACTTAAATGTACTGCCTCTACAACATCCAAAGGCCAACCACCCTGTTAGAAGAATGAAACTGTCTTAGCTGAAGATGACTCCTACCTAGCCAAAATTTATATTTGTGTCCCCTAGTCCTATTATTTTCACTCTTAAATATGAAAAAAAAAATGATGCATCAACACTATCAATTCCCTTAATAATCTTAAACACATCAATCAGATCTCCTCTAACTCCTCTTTTTTTTTCAAGAGAAAACAATTTGAGAGATCTTAACCTATCTTCAGATGATAACGTTTACATCCTAGTAACACTCCTCAGAACTCTTTCCAACAATGACCCTATCCTGGGTGATCATAAGTAATGAAGTGAATAATTTTGATTGGCCTTAGCTGATATCTAAGAAAATAATGTCATCCCTTTGCAAGTGCCCTTTTAATACTGTCAAACCTGCTACTAGATATGTTTTTTCAAGTGTGGGAGGCTTAAGAATCTTTCAGTTTTAATAACACAAAACTAGATCTAATAGGATAAAGCACAATGTAATGCAGTAGGCAACTACTTACTTTTTTACTTTAAAAAATGAGCATTTCTACTTTCTGTAGCAACAGAAATGGTTTAATTACTTTATTGGTTTTAAGCCTCCACCATTGTGAGTAGATCTTATAGCTGAAATGTTGAACCAAGAAGAGTACCTGAATTTATGTAGTCTTTAACCTTTGCTTAGGTTAAAGTACTTCTACTCTTTCAACATGAGAAGTACACTACAAAAACCATTAGAAGTCAACCAGAAATGCAACTGACATTACGTCTGTTTTTTTGTCAAAAGAAAAATCAAGTGGAATCTCTTTTTAAAAATTTAGTTAAAAAAAGGATGTTACTTAGACAGATTGATTTTGGTATGGAAATTTGTGTTTTAAAATACAGGTCAGTCTAAAATTGTCTATTTGCATATCTATGCCCCCAGTGGCACAGTGGTATGTCTGTGGACTTGCAATGCTAGAAACTGGGTTTCTATACCTATGGTGGGTGGAGCACATATAGCCCATTGTGTAGCTTTGTGCTTAATTACAAACAAAACAAAAAAACACAAAATTATATATATCTAAGTCAATGGCTTCCAGAAGATTTATTAAAAATAAAAAACTTTGTTGTTATGTGTACAGTAGTTAGTTCCTTACTTTATTATATAAACCATAATGTAATTTTCTTCATTAGTTATTTATATTATCAAAATTGATTAATAGAGTATAGCTTAGTAGTTAGTTATGTTATGGAAGAGAAATGATGGTTTATGTAATCCATCTACATTTTGTTTTAAATTGTAACTTTTCATAGTTATAAAAACAAATTAACTGCAGATGTAATTTTCTACATTCTTCTTAATGCACTTAACCTATTTTATAAACATTTGAAGGCCTATTGGTTTTCCAATATTTTGCCATTTTCAGCATTTAAACTGTGACTTTTCTTAGTTATTATTTTGTAGAATCCTCATATCAGTGTTATAGTGTAACTTTTTGATGATATTTGTGATATTTAGAAACATCATGTATTTTTGTACATTCTTGTAACTATTAATTATGGTTGTGATCTTTAGAATAATTATGTTTTGTAACTGTTATTGGTAAATATGGTATTCTTAAATTTCATGTTTTATAATGCAACTCTTGATGAAGGTTATGCTCTCCATAAACTTTACCTAATTCTATGGGGCAACTTGTGATAAAGGTTCTTAATTACTCATATTTTTAATATTTGAAGTGTAATTCTTGATAATGTGTTTTGTCTTCAGAATCTTTAAGTATATTTTCCAGTGTAACATATGATGAAGGTTGTGAGTTTCATGTATAGTTCTTAGACTATAACTCTTAATAATGGTTGTGAACTTCAGAATGTAATTATGTTAGTACTGTTTTTTTTTTCTTTCTTAGAATCCCAAAATTCCATTATTATTTTCTGCAAGGAAAGTGTTTCTTCTAGTCGTGATGATGTATACTGGTCTATTACCTTTCGTGCCACTACGGGAATCATGTTTAGAGTTATTTATGCCCCAGGTTTTAGCTAGGTAGGTTTATCTTTAGTGTAACTTACAAAAAATAATGAAAGACTTACAGCAAGAAAACAGTTACAAACTACCAGGATGCTTTTGTCAACATTTTAAATTTACAATCAGCAGTCTTAAAATCTTACCAACCTATTAGGACTTTTAGTTTTCAAATTGAATATTAAAATTGAATATAATTCCTTTCTTTAAATAGTTGTCAATTATTTACAAAAGTGCTGAATCTGTTTTTTAAAAAATGTTTGTACCTGCACATATAGATGTTTATTGGCAATACACTGTAGATCTAAATCATTAATTTACTTGGAAAAATTGAGAAATTTTTAAAAAATCTTAATTATTTCTGTGACTTGTCATTTTTATGCAGTGTTTTTAAGGGAAAATAGTTGTGCTTTAATGATAATTTTGTGCTATCACTATAAAAGCTTTTATCAAACAACCAGGTTGTCAATGTAATGTATCAATCAACCATTATACTACCAGGATAGTATAATAAATTGCAAATTTATGAAGCACAATACAAGACTTACAAATCTCAGAAATTAATAAATTAGTGCCTAGTTAGGACTTTGTAACTAAATATCTCAAACACAATTACAAATATTCAAAGAAGCAACACTGTCAATGTTAAATCACACAAAATAATAACAATAATAACAAATTAGGAAAAAAGAACTAGAAGAAGTGAACAACCTAATTTGTAAGATTATACAATAGAGCAATATTAAATACTTCTCAAAAATGTGACAAATAGTAACCAAATGAGTATCTGCAATGATGTATTTTTTCTAATACTCAACAAATATATCTTATTTATCCCTAGGCCACCCTCTCTGGCCAGTCTCTTTTAACTACAGAGTGTAGGCTTTTTATTTTCTTGCAGAGCCAAAAGCAGAAATAGTCTGCAGGGCTCTTCTATCCCAGCCTTTAGAGGCAATGGTCAGGGGCTGCAATAGGCCCCCAAAAGATCTATAGTCTGTGATGCCCTGAAATACATTCTGAGCTATTTAAGACACCTTTTTTTATATAAAATGTAAATCAGAATTTTGATTTATGCACCAATTTAATTTGATAGTTATACATGGGTCTGTTAGGTCATATTTTCAACTGTACATATCTGTATAATATTTTTGGCAAAACACTCTTTTGCACACTCTTATCTATGCACCTGTTTAATTACAATTGCTAACATAATAACTCATCAGTAGTTATTGAATCAAAAATGTTTTTTTAAAAGCTGGAAGACTGATATTGACTTTGAACAAAATATGAAGACACCCATCATGTAAAAAACTTCACTTATAAGTTTTTGATGGTTTTGTGATATATAAGAGTAGAATATTTAGGATAATAACCGTAATGGGAATAATACTAAACTATTAGCTATAGGGACCAAACTGTTATTAAAAATAAAATGTGCACTCACCAGCATGCCTTCTTAAACGTGAACCTTCCAAGCTTTTGTGGAAGTGAAGTCTCTGGCAATGTTGTTTTCAAAAGACAGTATAGTCAAGTTGTTTAGTTGCTCTTGCAGAATTGTTGTTCTTGGAAAAGCTTCTTTCACTATGTGCAACAGTCACCGAGATGGTGAAAATCAGAAAAGCAATCCAAAAAATTGAGAAAGTCTGTTAACCATGTCTTGATGGAAGAAAATGCAACATTTTAAGAAGATCTGTGTTGAGTGAATCAGGAAGGATAAATTTTAAAGCTTCCACCTCCTCAGTGAGCATGTTGCAATCAGTGGCACAATATTTCAACTCCAACTTGGTAACTGCTGAAATTCATCCATAAAGCCAAATACCTTGTGGTGTATTCTCAGTTGTTCTAATTAATCTGCCATTAAGAGATGAAATAACTGTGTCCAATACCCTGTTGAAACAGTTTATACAGAAAGCCCCCTGTGCATCTGTGACAGGTTCATTATCAGCTTTGTACTAAAACATCTTCCTTCTTCATATTTTAGTATCCTTTAAAACTGGATTTGTCTGTAGATCATTTGCAATTTCTCTTGCATCAATCAGTACACTTTTCTGTTAATCTTTTAGCAACTTACACACGCTTTCTAAGCTTTGGACTTCACTTGCTAAGTCTACAGTTGCTTTGTAGTTTTTTATTGACATGAAACAAAATATCATATAAAAATGATAGCAATAAAGAACTTGAAATTCTTCAGTTCTTTGCACTCATTCTACCTCACTGTGAGATTGGGGTTCTTTTAGCGTTTCTGCAATTTTGACTAATGCATTGTAGAACTCTGCTAACTGTTACCTCAAAGCTTTAAAACTCTCAACATGGCACTCCCTCATGTTTCACTCAGAAATTTTGCAGACAGCTACTTTACTAACTCATAAAAAATAGCCTGCCTCTGTGTTGATGCCAAAAACACGACATACAAATGATGAACAACACCAGAAAGTGTCATTGCTTCTGGAAAAGGTTTTGCCAAATAATCAAGCAGCAGATTGTAATTGTGACATGCACATGAAGTGAAAAATGCTCTTGGATTTATTTCTAGAAGATGTGCTTGTATACCTGATTTGTGCCCTTCCATATTAGCACCATTGTCATAGCTTTGGCCAGGAATGTTGACAAAGTCTAATCCCAGTTCTTTCAACTCATACAGTAAGACAATGAGAAATTTTTTACCTTTCCTTCACCTACACAAAAATATATGAAATGCTTGTAAATTTCAGGAGGAACATTGAATGAACTGTCTGAGACATAACATATACTTAGTAACATCTCTTCATTATGGCTGAAGTCTGGTGTACAGTGTAATATCACAAAATAATATATGGCAAATTTTATTCTGTATACACTCTCCCAAGTAGTGATCATCAATTTCTTTATTCTTCATTCTTCTCAGATGCAACTTCATGGTTGAATCGAATTTCACTATCAAATGTACAAGACCTATAAAATTTCCATTGTGTGGCTGGCACAGTTTTTCAACTGAACCATGAAAATTTATGTTGTGCTCAGCCAGAAACTGTATGTTGATTTGAAGATGTTCAAAGACATTTTGCCAATGAACTCTTTTATTACTGATTAGTTGTAGGCTTAGATTATCCACAGTGCATCCCTTTTTCAGTCATTGTTCGAGTTCAAACCAATTGGACTTTTTGTGTTCAGTCAGACATGCATTAGCCTTTACCCAATCACAGAATCTACAAAATGCTAAAGCCATGTTGCAGTTACCAAAGAACTTGCAGCATAAACAAAACACACAATCCTTTTATGTGGAGTATACAACCCATTTATGATTTACAATTTCTCCATTTGCTAGATTTCATTTTGTCAGATATAAAAGACTGTTTAGTGTAGGTAGTATTATTAATTTATTTAATTTGTGTTTGTAATTCATTGATGTCGAGGCTATGAAGATTTCTAGAAGGCCTAAGTGATAGATGTATAAATAGGTGCAACCAGACGAGTGGAAACAGTGTAAAAGCAAAGTCATGTGAAAGAGAAGTTGGATCAGAGAAAAGTTAGAAAACATAAAGTTAACCATCATTGGAGTGAATGGCCTAATGATTGATATGTTAGAGTGAGATTAACAGTTTGAAAGAGATAAGGAGAATAATTTGTCTTGTCAAAGGGTGTTCTGAACTAACTGAACTTGCTGAAGAGCAGACAATTATTGGAAGATTAGGATACAACTGTGTTAACTCGCGGGATAACGTAAGTGAATTATACGTAGATACTATTGCGATAAAAATAGAGAAAAATAGTTCAGCTTGTCAACTGAATTCTAAATGAATTGAATTAGGATAAATGGACTTTTAACAAGAAGAAGAGAACTGTATAGTGTATAAAATAGAACTATCATCTCCATAGTGTAAAGAATTTTTGTACATACATTTAGCTTGTTCCGAATATATATATATTATTTTATAAGGAAGTGGAGTGCGTGCTGTTCATTTATTGTTGAATTTATCACCAACAAGTCACAGACAGCTACTGTAGAAGAATCCATAGCCCAACACACTCATATATTTACATTACTATATATACCACTAAAAAGTAGTTTCTGACATTTTACTAGCCACAGCCAGGATTATACAGTGGTAAACAGAGGTAGAAGAAAACATGAATGACAGCAGAAATAAGTAGGCCTATATATATGCACAACTGTAGTAGTAGTGCAAATAGTGTGGAGATTACAATCACACTATAAAACCATGTCAAATTTTGATAAATGGATAGAAAGTGTAGAGCATCTCGGGTTAAAAGATATTGAACTACGAGAGTTTGATAAACAAGAACTAGAGAAAGAAGAGTGGCAACAAAAGAGAGAGGAAGAAAGACCGGAAGAAGAAAATTAGATAAGGGAAAGACTGGAAATAGAGAGAGAGAGAGAATACAAGCACAAATTGAGAAAGAGGAGAGACTAGAAACATAGAGAATAAGAGCACAAATGACAACAGAGTCTGGGCCAGTCGATCCAAGCTTCCCAAATTTGATAAACAGAAAGATGACATGGATGCTTTCCTGGAGAGATATGAGAGATTCGCCAAAGTTAGATCTGGGACAGAGGCAACTAGGCAGTCTGTTTCAGCCCACTTCTCACGGGAAATGGTCTACAAGTATATGCAGGCATGATGTCAGAAGATGTCATGGACTATGAGAAGTTAAAACCGGCTTTGTTTAAATGATATGAACTTACTGAAGAAAGTTTTTACTGGAAGATCAGAGGAGTCAAACCTGACACTGGAGAAACTATTTCAGTTGGTGGCACACCTATGGTGATACTTCACAAGATGGACTGACCTGGCCAAATGTGACAATAGGTTTGAGGGACTGGCAGAGCAATTAGTACGTGAACAGCTCATGATCATATGTTCAACTGGTATGTCACTGTTCCTAAAGGAGAGAGAGAACCAAAAGAAGTGAAGGAGATAATCAAGTTAGCAGAACAGTATATGGAAGCCCATGGAGGGAGTATAACTGGCAAGTCCAAATATATCCAGTTAAATTTGATACCAATGATGGCTGACCAGAAGCAAGAGTCCACCAAACGTGACAGAAGGTTAATAGACAGAAGGGAGAAGAGATGCTATGTTTGTTACAAAATGGGATACATTGCAAAGGAGTGCAAATCCATTACCAGCAAACAACAGGAGAAATCTCAACATAAAGCAGCTGGGGCTATTTACAGGGATAGTGCTGGGAAGAAACAAGAAAAGAGTGACTGGCACCACGGATGCTACTGCCAAAAGAAACAGAATCAAGAAAACACATCAGATTCACCACAAGAGGGAAGTGCCAATTCCATGATTGATCAGTGCACAACTAATAGTCAGCTCAAGTTAGCAAACAGATCAACAGTGCCAGTAATGGTTTGGCAATGTGACAAACATCAAGAGGTGATACCAAATCACAACATGCCAGTAAGTGAAGGATATGTTGGGGACAAGAAAGTGAAGGTTCTACGAGCCACTGGGTGCAGCAGTGAGAACCAGTCTAGTATCTGATTATCAGATGACAGGCAAGGTACGCCTGTGTGTGCTAATTGATGGGACACTGAGAAAGTTTCCCAAAGCAAAAATAAAGATGAATACTCAGTATTATGTAGGAGACCTTGAGGCCATGTGTATCAAGGAACCAATATACAACTTGGTGATAGGAAACATACCAGGTAGTAAAAATTTGAAGGAAGTGCAGAAGAAAGACCCTTCACCACAGAAACTTCGGGACAGTACCCAAGAGGAAGTCAAGCACAAGACAAAGAAGAAAGAGACTTGCAAAACAGAGGACCAGATAGGAATATTAAACAAGACCTATCAAAACAGTTTTACTGGGGAAGCCAAACACAGTCAGAAACACTTCTATAACAAGAAGGCCAAGGGTTGACGTTTCAAGGTCAGACAGAAGGTTTTAATTCTGCTACCCATAGCCAACAGCAAACTCACCTTGTAGTAGAAAGGACCTTTCACAGTACAGGAAGTGGCCAACAGAATGCACTATAAAATGAAAGTTGATGGAACAACCTTGGTCTACCATGCCAACGTTTTGAACAGGTACTTTGAGAGAGAACAAGACCTTACAGGTGCAGCTATTGATGTACAGATGGACATGGCAGGTGTGCCTGTCATAGAAGCAGAATCTGAAGACAATGACTTCATTATAGAAGATAAGGACCTACTAGGCCTAAGAGCACTGGGTGGAGATGAGACATACATGGACGTCAACATAAATGAAAAACTGACTGGTAAGAAGAAGAAAAAGGAACAAAATCTACTGTGTCAGTATACAGATAGATTTGGAAATACAGACCCCAGACAACACAAGATCAAGATAAAGACAAGGGATCCTGTCAAGGTGAAGCCCTATTGGAGGCCCTACGTGAGAAGAGACTGACAAAGGAACTGCAAATGTTGGTGTAGACTTATGAGAAGACTTAGTATATGAACTAAGAACAAAACAAATTGTAAATATTTCTCTTGAATAGGAGCTTATGTCAGATATAAAAGACTGTTTAGTGTAGGTAGTATTATTAATTTATTTATTTTGCATTTGTAACTCATTGTTGTCAAGGCCATTGAATGTTGTGTTTGCAATCCATTGATGTTGAAGGCTATGGAGATTTCTAAAAGGCCTAAGTTATAGACGTATAAATAGCTATGACCAGACGAGCGGAAACAGAGTAAAAGTAAAGTCATGTGAAAGAGAAGTTCAGTCAGAGAAAAGTTAGAAAACATAAAGTTAACTGTTGTGGAAGTGAATGGCCTAACAATTGATATGTTAGAGTGAGATTAACCCTTTTGAGATGGGTCATGGGTGAAAGGCCATG
>NW_013670802.1:4598-42658 GCF_000517525.1 Limulus polyphemus | reverse complement strand
TCCCTTTTCTAAAGGAAACTCTAAGTAATGTCATATTGGGATAATCCATAAAGAATCTAGCTCAGTACAGAACTATTTTCATATCACAGCCAGGTTATATTAAAGAACGGACCATCTGCTGAGAGGTTATATTAAACCAGCTGCTGAGAGGTTATATTAAAGAACGGACCATCTGCTGAGAGGTTATATTAAAGAACGGACCATCTGCTGAGAGGTTATATTAAAGAACGGACCATCTGCTGAGAAAATAATATATATATATATATTCAAAACAAGTTAAACTTATGTACAAAAATTCTTTACACTATGGAGATCATAGTTATATCTTAAACACTATACAGTTCTCTTCTTCCTGTCCACTTAGACCAATTCAATTGCTTTAGTATTCAGTTGACAACCCAAACTATGATTTTGTGTGAGTTACCACAGTTGTATCCTGAGCTTTCAATAATCGTCTCCCTTTTGTCAAAGTCAACACACACGGGTTCAAGTAGTTTAGAACACCCTTTGATGAGACAAATTTTTCTCCTTACCTCTTTCAAATCTCACTCTAACATATCAACCATTAGGCCATTCACTCCCACGACAGTTAACTTTACATTTTCTAACTTTTTTCTGACCAAACTTCTCTTTCATGTGACTTTACTCTGCTCATCTGGTTGCAGTTATTTATACGTCTATCACTTAGGCCTTCTAGAAATCTCCATAGCCTCGACATCAAAGAATTACAAACACAATGTTTGATAGCCTTGACATCAATGAATTACAAACACAAAATAAATTCATTAAGAATACTACCTACACTAAAAAATCTTTTATATATGACACTAGTGAAAATGAAATTAGACTGTGTTATTGCTAATTTAGTTATAAAGGGCAATAAGTAAAGTGAGTTTCACAGTGGTATTGATATAACAGAGATAAAGAATAATAATTTGTCTTGTCAAAGGGTGTTCTAAAGTAATTAAACCTGCCTGTGTGGACTTTGATGAAAAGGTTTGTTTTGTTTTGAATTTCCCATAAAGCTACATGAGAGCTATCTGTGCTAGCTGTCCCTAATTTAGCAATGAAAGACTAAAAGGAAGGCAGCTAGTCATCACCACCCAGTGCCAACTCCTGGGCAACTCTTTTACCAATGAATAGTGCAGTTGACCATCACATTATAATGCCCCCATGGCCGAAAGGGCAAGCATGTTTGGTGGGATGGTGATTCGAATCCGTGACCCTCAGATTGCAAGTCGAGCACCTTAACCACCTGGCCATGCTGGGCCTTGATGAAAAGGAGACAACGATTTTAAGCTCTGTATACACCTGTGATAACCAATAGTGTAACGAATTTTTGTAGATATGTTTGACTTGTTTTGAATATACTACATTAAAACAAGTGGATTTTGTGCTGTCCATTTTTTAAACAGACACCTACTTTAAGAAATCCAACCCCTATAAAAACCTGACAAAATATTTTTTTTATGATCTAAAAGTTGTAATAAAATACTGAATTTTTAAAGAAAGCATTCTTATCGAGTATATTCGCTGGTTTAAAAGAAACATTAGGTCGAACTATTTATAAAACAAAAACTAGTAAATCTGTTAATTTTTTTGTTGAGTAGCAAGTATGATAAAATGTGATGAATATAATTTTTTAATACTTCACTTTCAAGTAGTCAAATATGGGCTTGTGGTAAAAAAAAAGTGCAGGGTATCATTTCAACCATTATAAGGTAGTGGTAAAAAAGTTTTTAGCTCAATGACAGAGTTCATCAAATATATTGAGGCAAACATTCAAAATCTTAGTACAATACTTCAAACCCTCAGGCACGTAGCAAAAAGATCTATAGATAACAAATTAGACAGACAAATTTTAAATGATATGGTAGCATTCACTCCTTTTATATCATGCTTGTAATGTAATTGTTAACAGCAAAATATTTTTTGTCTTATTTTGTTGTACTACCACAGTTATTACTCTTGAAAATGAATACTCTTCAACCAATGATATAATTTAATCCATCAAAGCACAAAAATTATAAATGACAAAACTTACAAATGCAAAAGTCAAATATCCTACTGAACTGTTCACTACAGCCACAATACTTGTTGGATAAACAAACAAGATTCCCTGGACAATTCTCATCTGTCTGGCAACCTTGAACTGGAGGATGATGAATATATGAAGAAAATAAATTTAAGAAAAATGGAAAACCCAAAGAAACAAAGTAAACAGCAGTATCATTTGGTTAAATCTAATAATGATATTTCATTACTGAATATTTATTGTTGCTGCTACTGTTTTTCAAGTTCTCTAACAAAGCTAAGAGTTTGGTAATCATTTTACTATTAAAAAATTATAGTGAAAATGCCTTAATCAGTGAGGTAGTACATCTTTCAACATTCACTAAATAAGACAAACATGAAATTGTATCACATAAATATTTGTAACTTACTTCTGTGACAACCAGATCTTGGATCTCCAGTATAACCTGTTGGACAGAAGCAGTAAGGGTTATGACTACTCACTTTGCAGTGGGCATTTGAGTGACACATTTCCTTAACCAGACAGGGATCTGAAACAAAAGACAACATTAACCTTCTATGAATTCAGTTAATCATTCCAACCAACTTTCATTCACCACACACACACACACATCTATATAGACTCACTTTTTTGCAAAATACTCATGAGACAGAAGCATCTGATCAATTTTTATTAAACTTGAAATATTTTGGTGCTACTGAAAGTAGGCTGGTGTTATCAAAAACAGCAGAAAAAAGGTAGATCTAATAAAAGGTATTTTTTCATGACTCCTATTTACTTATAAGGTAAGTAAAGATATATTATAGTGTGATATGTTTTTAGTTCTTATTACACTGCTCACATTCATAACTACTCACTTAAGACATTTCTGATATAGACTCTGTTTAATCTAAAGTTTGGTTTGGTTTGAATTTTTTGCAAAGCTACAAGAGGGCTATCTGCACTAGCCATCCCTAATTTAGCAGTGAAAGACTAGAGGGTAGGCAGATAGTCATCACCACCCACCGTCAACTCTTGGGCTACTCTTTTACCAACGAAGAGTGGGATTGACTGTCACATTATAATGCCCCCATGGCTGAAAGGTCGAGCATGTTTGGTGGGAAGGGGATTCGAACCCACAACCCTCAAATTGTAAGTCAAGCTCCCTAACCACCTACCCATGCTGGGCCTTAACCTAAGGAAAATTCAGATTACTAAAACTACAAAGTGCTATAAAGGTTATCAAAACAAAACCAGTCAAGCTTGACCACAAAAGAACAACAGCCTTTTACAACGATGTCTAATAATTATTTGAATATAAAAACTAACACTGCAATTAAAAACTGAGTTAGTTAAATTCTTAGCAGGGAGAACTGAGGGAAAAACACAGAAAAGATGTACTAAATTTCACGAATACAATAATTTAACTAAGCTATATATTATCAGATTGAGTAACTTGGTTAGTTTTACATGTGAATAATTCTAATATTTCAGTAAGTATTTTAGTGTTTTCTAAAATCCTCATATCAAAGATATTGTTTTCTGAATCTAGTGTGTAGTCTACATCAATGCTACTGATTCTGCTCATTTAACCAAATATTAATAACAAATCCCACACGGCAAAAACAAATTATTGCCTTTATACAACATGAATGTTAATCAGGTAATGTCTATTCTAAGAAGAAAAATTTTGACACCTAACAACACCTTGTTTTTTTACATCATGGTATTAGTAATGTGCTCTTTGTTTTTAATATATTTTCCTAATCAGTTAAAAGTGTTTACACTTACCATGACATTTCCTGATGGTGACGTCACAAGCCTGGTTGGAAGGACAATCATCATTTACTTGACAATGACCTTCTGGTGTGGTACCTTAAAAGATTTATTAACAGTGTAAGTGAATTTCTAGATAAAAATAAAACAGTCTATTCAAATCCTGAATTTTTAAAGAAAATATTTTTTAAACATATTTTGCTGGTTTAAAGTAAATACTGCTTCAAATTTACTAAAACACTGACCAACTGTTTATGTTTATTATATGACTGTATTAATATAGTAATATTAATTAATAAGACATCAGGCACTTCTATGCTTTACATGACAAACAAGTTAGCTGTAATGTCAGATTAAGTATCTAATTAAAATAATCTTATATTACTAAATTAATTGGTATATTTTGTCAAAAAGTACTCTTTATTCATTATGATTATTCTTATTGTTGGTGGTTCCCAAAGACAAACGATGGGAAAACAAGTGAAGTGCGTGCTGTTCGTTTATTGTCGAATTTATTGCCAACAAGTCACAGACACCTACTGTAGAAGAATCCTTAGCCCAATACACTCATATATTTGCACTACTATGTATATTACTAAAAAAAAGTAGTTTCTGACATATTTGTAGTAGGTTTTTGAAAACTTTCATACTGTGTGATCCCTTGAAAAATCATACTTTTTCTGTGGATCTTTCATTACTAAGAAATTACAGTTACTCATACTTATGTATTCTGGCCAAAACACAGGATTTTCAAACTTTGGGATACATATATTGTCATTCATTTTGTGATTAGGATGTTTAATCATCCCTACCAGTAGTTGCATGATGGAACTCTTCATTTCATGTTGTTCTTTCTCTGAGACTTTATTATCAGCTGCAGTACCAGTATCTGTACTAGTTTCTCCAAAGATCTTGTCATCATCGAATGAATTATTTGACACTTGAAGTCTGCCACCAGTCTTGTAATTTATGCTTTCATCACTGTCTGAAGCATCTGTATTCTGACTGAATTTTTTTAAAAATGATTTTTTTCAGTGGCTCCACTTTGCTTTTTAGCCTCTGTTTCTTTAGCAGTCTTAATAGTTTTTTTTCTTGCTGCTACCCTGATATCTTTGACCAAAGTTATGAATGAATCCTTGAGTAACCATAAGGTATACTCATATTTACCACCAATAAGGGATGACATCCCAGTTTGTTCCATTTCAATTCAAGCCCTGAATAAATATAATCCTGTATTTTAAAAACTGAATATACATCATTTTGGTGAACTTATTTTTAAAGTAAATAAAAATATAGCTGAGTTAAGTGATAAAAAGAAAAAATACATTGATGATAAACATAACTATAACTAAATAAAGAAAATTTGCTATCTCACATTCCTCTCCTTTTTAAAAAAATAATTGATGACAATCATTTATTAAAGTTCCCAATTTTCCCCTCAGTAAATCAAATACTCTGTCTCACTATTAGGTATCTTTTTACACTTTAAGTACAGGTACCTGACAAAAGCTTTATTTGAAGGTATCTTCTGTCTGTTCTTTTCTTGGTTCCAGCTCTGGTTCCATTTACTGGAATAGTTCAGTTTTTCATCACAGCACATAGGAGACTAGCTAACCTTTGGTAGTTGATTTGTGGATTTGTTCATAATGTTCTCTGACTGACTTGAGCAGGAACTGCCATAAGGATCTATCAATTAGTTAAGCTTAGTGAAAGTGATACTGACAGTCAGTGATGGTCAACAGCAGTAAGAGTTAAGGATGACTGACAGTGTTGGCTACAGAAGACTTGCAGGGCTTTCATCAGTGAGATGGAGAATACATCCAGCTTCTGAGATAGCTCTTGTTATAGTTCCTAAGCTTAACTAAGTTTCTGAGCTGTATCAGTGTTGTATTTTGGTTTCTAAAGAGCTTGCTGCAATTCAGGTATTTGCTCTTCCACAGTTTGAGGATTAGTAGGATATTCAATCATACAGTCCCAGAGAAGAAATATTTCATATCCTAGAAATATGAAGCACTGCACTTCATTGATCAATGTTTCTTTGGAGTGACAGTATAGAGAATGCACATTCTTTCAGTGACTTTTGTTCTTCTACTATATACAATGACACTCTTCTGATATAGAACTGCTCCCACTCCAACATTTGAGCCATCTGAAATGGAAAGTAATTTTCACTCTTTTTAGACCTTTATGAATCACTTGCTGCTTTATATTATCAAGTGCATCTTGACACTGAAGAGTCCAATTCCATTTGACACACTTTATCCTTAACTGATATAAGGGTTCAGCAATTGTAGCAGTGCTAGGAAGGAATTTATAATACAAAGCACCATACCTAAAAAAAGTACATAATTACTTACAATTCATTGGAATAGGAACGTCTTTTACAGTTTTAACCTTTTTATCATTTGTATATATTTCTGCAGGAGTAATTTCAAACCCTAGATAAGAAACTTCTGGTTGGAAGAATTTACTTTCACAAATTTTTAAAGATAGATTAACTTAATAAAGCTTATTAAAAAAAAACTAGTTTGGTGTCTCTGAGATATTGCTCAAATATTGGCAAAAATACAATAATGTCATCAATATATATGAATTAGAACTCTGTTGATCCTTTATGGACTTTTTTATCCATTAATATTTGAAAGGTAATAGATAATGCAGTTTTAGATCTGACCTTAGCTTTTACAGGTATTTTCCAAAATTCATTAGACAAATTTAGTATGCTGATACATGTTGCTTTTGGCAAGGCATTCAGAATTTCATCATAAGGGGTAAGAGATATCTATCAGTTTTTGAGACCTGGTTCAACTTCCTTAACTCCACATAGAACCAAAAATCATTAGTCTTTTTCTCAACAATAACTACTGAAGAAATCCATAAAGAAATGAAAGGCTTAATCAACACATCATGGAGCATTTTATCCTCTTGTTTGCGAAGCATGTACAACTTAATGGGCAAATAATGATATTGCTTACTAAATATTGATCTTTCACTAATGGTTTCAGTGCTATATTCGGCAACGTCTGTAAGTCCAGGCTTACTAAAATATCACTATATTTCTGTAATGCCTCCTTTAAGTTTTCATTACCTTTTATACGCAAGCACTGCACTTCATTGATCAATGTTTCGTTGGAGTGACAGTATAGAGAATGCACATTCTTTCAGTGACTTTTGTCAGAAAGTCTGCATTAGCTTCTTTCTGTTGAATAAAGTCTAAGCTAGTGAGACAGGGTATTGCCAAATCTTTAACAATAGCAGTTGAATGTCCCATAATACCATTTGCTACTAACAGCTTAGCCATGTATGGTATTCTCAGTTACACTAATTTCCTTTTGAGTAAATGATTAGGTCCTGCAAAATTGGAGATCTGATGAACACTTTACTATGGAGTATAGGGCTGTTCTTCTCTGACACCAACTGAGTTAGTTATAAATAGACAGTACAAAAATACAAAATCTAAATATTTTTTAATCAAACACAGTAACAGAATTCTTATTTAAAAAATTTCTCAAAAGACACTTGGTTTGGTCAGAAACTGGTGTATATTGGCCATGAGTGCTGGGTCAACAAAATCTACAGTACCCCTCTGCTGATTTCCAACTTATACTAAAAAAAAAGTATTTTATTATTAAAAGTCAAGGTTTAAACATTAAAAGCTGACAAAGCATTAGAAGTCAACAGACCTAACATTTGAGCTAATCATGGATCATTTAAGAAGAATGTCGATGAAATATCTGCAGCTTACATGATTTCTATTTAATTATTACTTCCAATGAGCAGCCACTTAAGCACACTATTTCTAACCACACTGCTGACAAAACTGAACTGCAGAGGAAGAATAGGTAAGCTAATTTACCTTGGCAGCTGATCAAACAAGTTGAAGTGAATTCTTGCTATCTCAATTTTTTATACTTAACCTGGATATGCCATGTAGCTGAAATGTAAATCACAAAACCAGTATGGTAACAGCAGTTGAAACAATATTGTTAATCACAGTTATAGTAACTGTCTGTACTCAAAATCTTGTGTGTGAATGACTGAAATGCATGTATCACAGGTGTATTAATACACAAAAAATAATCTACAACCATCCTTCTGAAATGTGTAATACCAATTGTTTCTGGTGCCTTGTAAGTTTTATTAACATAACTACAACACTAACCAGCAGTTTATTAGTCTGTTATTGTTCATTTTAAGCCCTGTTGCTGTATCATTTTAGATATTGTTTTCTTGTTTGCCTGAAGTACTGCATTAAACTGCTAAAGAAGGACACATTTTTGAAGCAGTTGTTAAAGAAATAGTAAGATTTTACCTTCTGAAACAACTACTGCAATGTTTGCAGTACTTGTGTGCTATATATATCTAATATAACACTAATTCTTATATATAGTTCTTTATTATAATTCTCAGAAACAAATGGTATTTCTGTACTGCATACTCATTGCACCAAATAAAATAAAATTTATTGCATCAAAAAGTATCTTTTGTGTCAAAAGTTTATAATCATTGCAGTTCACAAGCTAGTTCTGAGTCTGTTTGGAAGTAGATAAACGTATTTCTCAGATGACTCCACCCAGAATCATACACCATGTTAGCTTCTGACCAAAATCTGCACCTGTTAAAGTTGCAAAACTGTATGAGATTGTTTTTTACTTAAAGTCCATACAACAAATATATGTTGGCTATTGAAATCAGAAAATGAATTGACCAGGATGTGTTACTAGCTAAGGCATACAGTTATTCAATGACGAGCTTTCTTTCATATATGGACCAGAAGAAAGTTGCATTGAAGCTGAAATTAGCACAGTAGATTGATGTTTGATGAGAGGATTATGGATAATCATATCACCTCCTGGAAGTGATGATGAATCTGGATTAATAAACCTTTCACTGAGACATTGTACTCATCATGCTTTGACAAGGCCATATTAGCACAGTAGATTGATGTTTGATGAGAGGATTATGGATAATCATATCACCTCCTGGAAGTGATGATGAATCTGGATTAATAAACCTTTCACTGAGACATTGTACTCATCATGCTTTGACAAGGCCATATTAATGATGATTTGGGATTGATAAGAACCTGGAACAATGTGTAAAATCAAGTATTATTTTTCAAGCAAAACAAAATTGCCCAATAAAAACAATCCTAATCCATCACTCTTTACTTTGTCAGTGAAGAATAGATTGATCCTTAATATATATGCTTCCATAATTGCTAGATTAATCTCTTTTCATCCAGTGGCCCAACAAACAGTTTTTTGTGGAGGAAATGATATGTCATTCTTTATTCATTGATCATCTGATGTTGTTATTGTTTCAAACAATAGTACAGATTTCATAAGGGAAGAACTGTTGAAATCTTAATAAAGTATATGATAATCCACATATGAGCACCACCAGACTACCTACATTCCATTGGTTTACAAAAGGAAGTGATACAGATTATCAGATCAGAGTTTTATTAAATGACAACTGGAACACTTCAAGCTACACTGTCAGTAACATTGTTTGCATGCAGGTAATGAATCATTTGATTACACAGCAAACACTCGAGGTTTCTCATTCTACTGAGGAAATTGAAATTTGTCATGGATGCAATTCATCCTAACAAATTCAGAAGAAAGGAAATAATGATGAACAGTATAGAAAATTTTTCAACACTGACATCTTGTTAACTTGAAGAAGTTTGGTAAAAGGGAGTGGTGATTACTAAAGATATAACTGGATGAACTGGAGATCAGCAATAAATATCAGTATCCAAACTGCTATTATTGCTAAGAATGAAATTTAGTCTGGTAAATATGTCTTAATTCATCCTTCAAGCTGTCATTTTTATTCAGTATAATTTCATTCAAGAATGGAGAGTTATAGACAAAAGAAAAATTTACAGTGTTGCCATCTAATGAGTAATTTGTAAATCTGTGGGAAAGTTATACTAAGATTGTAGTGCATTTGTTTGTGTTTTTTTCTTTCATGCTGTTTATTCTATTTCTTTTTTAAGTTTCTGTAATAAATCTGAAATGCCATAAATCTTGTTGTGAAAGTTTTAGTTTGAACATGATGTATATATGTACAGTGGAGATCTTTGAGGTAAAGAAGCCTCTGCTGGAAAAACTGAATAGTTTTTATGCAAGCAAGAGAATGAATAAAAGTAATGGGTAAAATTGGGGACTAGTGTACATTCAAAAGAAATATCACAATTTAAATATTTAAGGTAACAGTATATAATGGTAAATTTATAATACATTGTGTGTTACCATAATTATAAAGTATGAGGACATTAAAAGTTTTGAATTTAATACATGGTAAAACAACAATACTTTTTATACAGAAAATCATTCCTTTTAAAATTTAACTTGCACTGTTAGTGATAAAGCACAAACATACTGGAACTTCAACAACTTATGATTTATTATCAGCATTAAAGTATGGATACATCATGTTATTGTTGAATATCTTTTTAACAATATCTCCAAACCTTACCCTGAGTAACCTGTAGTTAATAACTGCAAGTGGGGACTTTGAAGATGGTATAAAAGGACAATCTTTTAGTATTCTGTGTTCTAGTATTCACATAAAATAAAGCCTATTAAATATATTTCACAGAAAAAGTATTTCACTATTAACTTTAGAAAACTCAAGACAAATATAGTCAATTTGATAAAGATCATAAGTGTTTCTCATTTAAACATTATGCATTGTTTTATACTCATCATATTTATTGAATATTGATTCTTCACTAGGAGATCATAGCACCAGAAAATCTAATTTAAAACACTGGATTTTGTAGAGCACATTCTGCTTAATAATTTCACTTTTTTTTATAAATTACCTGTATTATTTCTTTGGTAACTTTGTAATTTACTTCTTCATATTGAACACCTATCTATATTACAGGTGATAAACTCTTAATACATATGTGTAAGAACATAAAATATTGATGTTTTTCTTTACATATGATAGTTGAGAACTTCAACGGTATTGTTCATTTAATTGTTTTATTTGAGTACTGATATAATATTATTTTATTAGGAGAATTGATGAAAAAAGTTCTATGCACTATAACTAGTATAATAACTAAAGAATGTTATGGGTACTGTATGTGGCCTTAGACACACCAGAAAGTTTTTTTAATCAAGCTTTGGTGTAAAGACATATTTTATATCTAGACAAAATGCTTTCTTTGTTTCTTACTTGTGATCAAAACCTGCTACACTAACAGTTCACAAGTAATCAGTAATTAATTTTGTTCTTCAGAATACCCTTGTTTGAAGAACGTTTGAAGAAGAAGAGATACAGTATTTTGTTTTGGTTAATAAACAGGTAAATTATTTAATATGTTAATTTTTGTGATGATGTTACAAGATAAGAAGCATTAATATGCAGAATACTGTACCTTAATCCCAATTAGATTGATTGTAGGATTGTAGAATGTATAGGTAAATCACATATTTGTACATGGAAATTTGTAATACAGCTCATGTACAAATTACTTGAAGTTTCATTGCCATTGAAGCATGTTAGAAACTAAATGTGGATCTGTTTTATTGTGATGAAACAAAGGAACTACTTTATAAACAATGATCAAAAATACCAACAACCATAGAATTTACAGATTTTGTTTTAACACAGTAGTTTTATACAACATTTTACCCTGCAAGTTTTCAAATTGTGCTCTATCTTCTAGAGCTTGACTTTAATGCACAGGGCAATTGATCATGCTTAAACCTCTATCTGCCATTGGCAAAAAAGTGACACCAGCAAAAAATGTAGAAATAGGTTACTGGGAGCTCAAGTGTTACAGTGAAGACAAGAGCATTAAAATGATTAAGTAAATTCCAGGTTTTCATTCAGTCTCATTTTGGGTCTGGTCTACAGCTCCTTCCTAATCGTGCACTACATGAAGAAATAATTATTGATACATAAAGAATTCACAGTTTTTAAATTTGCAAACAGGTTTCAAACTCTTAATAATAAAATATAAACAAGTAAAAACTATATGAAACAACAAGATACAAGTATTTGTGTTTTGGGAGAGAATTGTGCATCTAGTGCACAGAATGCAACTTTTATAAATCTGTTAGTTGTACAGTTTGTTATGAAGCTAAATTTATAGTTAAAATGATAAAGATGCAGTTTCCATCCACACAAGTTACCACTGGAATGTGGTGCAAGTTTCTGGCATTCCTGCATAACTTTACTAGTACGCCAATAGAATTGTATAATGTATAGGTAAATGGCAATTCAAATCAGATCAACTTACTTCTGAAATGCTGAAATCTTTTCCTTGTTGACTTGCCCACATGTGTCAACAACTATGTGATTCAAAGTTCGTAATGTCCCTGTTACAGTGCCTACCATGCATCCACTCTTCCACCTTCCACTTGATTTATTGTACATGTAAGAAGATCATATATAAGCTGTGCATTCTTCCATAATTTAGATTTTCTTATTGACAGCTGAATTCTATTCTCAACATTAACTACTGCTGCTGCTTATGTTTCTGCCAATATTGGAAATTTTATACCTTGTCTGGAGGCTTTACACATGAATTTTTACTCTAGCATGCAGAAACATTCTGTAGTGGCATTGTCAGCCCTTATTGATCAACCTATTCTGATTATTATTTCTGAATTGTATGTCAGTGACCTTGTCAGGTTTTACGTTCATATACATGCTCACCTACAGAATGCTAGCCCTTTTCTCATGATGATATGAGTGAAAAAGAAAGACAAAATATATATTTTGCTCAGGCCTATTCATCTTCATAGTTGAAGAGAAGGATTTCTCAACTAGTCCTAATTTCTGTTAGTTGTTCCTATCAAATTGACCAACAAGTAATGTTCATTTTTATGCCTTCATTACTTCATCTACTTTTCATTGACATCCTTACTTCTGCTCATTTCATTAGAATGTACTACGTTGCTAAATGTGGGTTTAGGAAATGTGAATCTTCTTGACTCACTCAACTACTCATTTCTGTGTCAAACAATTCACCCATCTTGTCTGTTGAGGGGAGAAGAATCATTTCAGATTATTAGTTCATCTGTGAGACCCTTGCTTTGTAGTCCTTGGGTTTGACAGATCTTTCCATCTAGTCTAAATGTCTTTTTTTTATCTGTCTGATCCAGTTGCTTCCAAATTCTTGACCAGGAAATCTAAAACCGCCTTCAGAAAAGAGCATTCAAATCCATTTATTTAACTTCTTCAGGTTTTAACTCTCATCTCTGTGTGTTCTGAGGAAATCTGGAGCTTAAAGACTTGTCTCAATTAACCTTTTCCTGGAGACATTTTATTTTCTATTGGAATACATGAGGTTGTAACAAAAGTTTCTTATTCACAGCCTATGGATGATGTTCATGAATATACAGGATGCTTGTCTTTAATATCACTATTCATCTACCATCCTATCCTGTCAACTGCTTCTGTCAACTTGTATAGTTTTGCTGGATTTTCTTTACATTCACTAGACATTGACTTTTACTTTTACATGAATATTTGACTTCTTGTAATGCTTTCGCCCATTCAGTCTCCTACACATACTCAGTTAACTGCCTATTTGGGCATATCTCTTGTAACTGATTCAGTTACAACTCTACATTTCATTAAGTGGAAACACAGGATTTGGTACATCAGGGATTTTTGGATCCACACATTTCAAGGAACACTTCAACCAGCTCCTATGGCACTGCAAATATTTGCCTCACATATTCATATTCTTCTGTCTTTCACATCACCACCAAAGATGTCTCTTTCACTCTAGGGACAATGGCTTCACTTCACAAAGTCATTCCCATGGGACTCTCGTACATGTGATACTTCTATTGGAATCTTATTTCTCAGTGCTATATATCTTCAGTCCACTACTCTCAGTTACTTTCAGTTTTGATTCAAATGGAAGTTTACTGCTGCATGTTCCCCTCTTTCTTCTACTTCATAAAGATCTGCATCTTTTCACATATGTCTATCTTGAGGCTGGGGTGCTATCTTGGGGAAACCAAATACCTTCTCTCTTCATGACTTAACATCTCATGTCAATCTTTGGGCAGTTCAGTATGCTTGTTGAACGTTCCTACTCTTACTACATTATTATTGTACCTTAGTTTTAAAGATTTCTACAATGATTTTTTAGCGCGAATCAAAGAGGAACTTGATTTTGCAGTCTTTGTTTTACTGCATTCTCTCTATCTTTGGCTCTATTCACATAATGCTTATCATCTCTGAAGCTGTCTTGTGTTTGGTCTTTTGCACATTTTTCTCATATATTTCCTACAGAATGGATCCTTCACCCTTCAGTTTTTAATTGGTTGTGCCAATAGCCTGGATCAATCTCTTATCAATGTACTTGTAATGGTGAACAAACATATTCTTCCATGTTACTGGTCCTCAGTTTCAGACCCTGCTTCTCTTGAAGTAGATACTTTGAGCTAAGTTTTTAAAAAAAAAATGTTCACCTCTTCATCTTTTTTCCTCAGGAATTGGCCAATATCAATTCATCAAAATGCTGAGTTCTCATTATTGGTCCACACTGGCTGGCTCTACCATGGGTTCTCCTGCTGCATCATATATATCTCAATGGGATTCCATTTCACAACCTCTTTGGAAATGTTTTCTATGCCAGCTTCAAACATCCATTTTCCACATCAACATTCATAACCTACAGCTTTGCAACTGGCTTTATGCAGTCTATTAGAGAAATTGTATTTTCTTTTCAAGTAGTTTGAGCATTCTCACATTCTTACCAATGTTAATTTTTAGCAGTCTCCCAATCTCACTGGGCAATATTGAGGAGTTGGTGTCTCTGAAATTCAGTTTCTTGTCTTTTTGTCAAGTTCATCAACAGATTGCCTCATTTTTCTTATTCTTATTTCATGACTTGTGGCTCATCTGCTTTTTCTTTTGCTGACTTCAGAGCTGCCTCTCTGCCACCTCTAAATGCCATAGAAGCCATCTTTATCTCTCATCCTTACTTTTTCACTGATATTACTTTACCTCTAGACACTTTCCCTTAGTGGGATTTAGGTCACGTCTTATGATGTCTTACTTCTCATTTTGAATCATTAGTGACTTGCTTACCCTAACAAAGAGGTTTTTTCTTCTACTCACTTCAGGTAGAAGAGTGTTTCTTGATTTTTTTTGTAGGAAAGCTTTTTATTTTATTTATTTTTACAACTGGCAAAAATAAGAACTTATATAATATATTTTTAAAATCTGACATATCTATCAAATTCACCATTTATAAATGTCTGTACCCCATTACAGACTGCAATGTGGACAAATCAAAATACATTTTTAAAGATATGTATACCTGACATTGCTATCCCTTAAGATTTTTAATTCTGTTTCCTGCTTCTCCAAGACAGGTGGAATTTATAGCAGTGAGGTTTTCTCTATTAAATGCTCATTTAGCCCGTGGGTCCACAGTTATATTGTATATGGTGATCTGAGTATTTCTGTTCCAACCTAACACCCCACTAGTGTTTGGGTTTGAGAAGTTATTTCAGTAAAACAAAAGTGTCTTCTGTTGTAGGACATTGATGTTTATATGGTTTATTACAGTTGGGTCTTTTACAGGCTCTTATATACCCATGTGTTTGTTCTTATTTCACCTATGCATAATTTACAATCCTCCTCGTAGGAAATTCTGTATTTATATGGATTAGTCTAGTCAGGACTCTCACATGACATTTAAACCTCTATGTCTGACCTAGACACAAATCCACCCTTTGTGCTAGTGCTGCATGAAAGGGTGGTGCCCTCTGGAAGTGCAAGTGAATGCCATCTGGTTACTGATGATGCCTCATTGGGTACCTTTCCCACATCTGCCTGCTGTCTTTGCATGGCATTAAAGATATCTGAGGTGTGACACCAATTTTCAGTAGATGTCTCATAGCTCCAAACTGGATAAGAAACATCTGTGCATTTATTTGTGTTTTCTCTTTTCTTTTCTTGATCCCATTGCACTGTCCTCAAGTTGTTAAGCCTCATCCTAGGCACATCTTGGGCTTTTCTTCGATTCTCTCTGAGCACACACTGATTTGTCCAATTTTTTAACTTGCTACTACTCATTGGTCCTTTTATATATGAATGAGGAGGGGCTAATGCTCCAGGAGTATATCCTATAATAATTTTTTACTGGGCTGCTCCATTGAGAACTTTCCTACACAGAAGCAAGGCACAGTATTACTCCTATCTGTTTATGACATAACCTGTACTCCCACTGTTATCTCCACAGGTAAACATATTACAGCACTAACAAACTCCTTTTTTTTTGCATGAATTAAAAAGTGTCCATGACAAAGAGATACTCTGCTGAGAAAAGTTTAATTTCTTCTGTTTGTCCTTAGGTACAGTCTTTATATACGGTTGGTCCCCTTCAATCATTATGTCTTGAATCCAGTTCTTCAAATGTTTCTGTTTCTGTATACTACTTGGACTATACTTGACCACATTTTTGGAGCTGTCTTTTTTATAATGAAAGTGAATTTTAAGTACGTATTTATGGTCAATCTGAAATACATTCCCACCACCTCTTCATGATTGAATGATATATGGTTTTCCATCATGACTGCAACTTATAAGTCTGAATTATCCTGGGAAAGCAGAGCTTATGTAAATTGCTCTGATGAGTTTGCAATAAATCATGTGGAAGTCTCTCCAAGAGTGGAGAATTATGGGTAATAATTATGCATCAAATACATTCAGAACTCTGAGTTATATGGTTGTTGACAGAGCAACACAACAAGGAAAGGCTTTTAGTGTTTCTGAAGTAAGTACCCATTTGGAAATTGTTTAACCATAAAAGTGTAATAATATAAGCCACGAAAGAAAATATATTAAAAATAAGTTTACAAAATGATCACAACAAAAGATTGTTCAATGGATAAACAACAATAATGCAACTGCTTATTACAAATTAGGATGTAGGAAAGGACTTAAAAGTAGTTAAACCTACTTAAACTTGCTAATAACGCTTTGTCACATACCCTTAATTTATCCATTTTGAAACTTTTGACTTTCATGCACTGGAGTCGTTAATGAATCTAGGATAGTCATTGATAGTTATTATCATGGTTTTTACATTGTTTGTGTGAATGCATATCGCATAACTTATTGCTCTGTTTATATTTTATTACACCTACCATACAAAGTCCATTGTGAACTTTTGTCTTCCCCCTCCACTTGAGAGAATAAATTAGGCTTGCGGTGAGGCTTAGCAAGTACAATACACAAGTTCAAATAAATTTTGTAACAATGTAATTACTAGAAATCATTGTTTTTCTATATATTTTTTATTAATTGTGTTACGTGTTAAGAAAAATAACTAAAAATTATGCATTTATAAGTAAATGGTAATAATATGTATATATACATTTTCATAAGCACTTACACACTTTGTACTCCAATACTGCTAAATTCTGACCACCCCAGAAAGATAACTAATGTCCAAATACCTACCAAGTTTATTGTATTAGCCCAGACTTTCTACAGAGCCATATCAGAAACATTTTCTCCCACTTTTATTACTTTAGACAATTCTCGTTGCAACCACTATACTCTAAACAAGACAATAAATCCCTTCCCACTGTGTTCTCACTGCCAAGATTACAATAAACTCTGTGAGAAAGTTCTGATAATTGTGCTGCACAAACTTATTTCCTACCAACAGTATTGTATTATGGGGTCACATAAACAAGTCTAATGGCAGGAGTGGTGATTCATTGTTTTATGATCAGCAGGTTTCTACTTCAGCTGCTAACAGTAAAATAAACCTAGAAAACAGATGTGAAAATTACAAGCAGAAACTCTCAGGAGAAGTACTTTGGAACTTCATCATCAATACTAAAGAAGATAGAACAGTACTACTCACTTTATTTTGCATTTTTCAACCTTTAAAGTTTTATGGTGATTACAAGGGCAGTCAAATTGACTGATCCAATATAGAATAAGGCTAAAGAAAATAACAGATAAAATATAAAGTTTTTCCGGAAAAAACATTTGATATTTATTAAGGAGATTTTTGAGATTATGCAAATGAAATTTGAATATTTTCAGAAGGAGATAAGTATTTTTAATCTTAATATGAAATTCACTTTGCACTCAGAGAAGTCAACACTCTTACTCCATATATTCACCTACACATTTTTAGTTAAAATACTTAATTTAAAATCCTGTCTTTTTGTCTACAAAAGACTTGTAATAGTTACTAATATTTTTGAAAACTTTTATGAAGATACACAATGCATGTTAAAAGTTATAGAATGGAAACTCTAATGGTCACTTTGACATCACCTGATCAGTGTAATCCACCTTTTCAGTAGCAAAAGAGTTAAAAACAAGAAATTTAGCACTTACACCTGACCTTTTGTTTTCTTTCTATTGGCCTTTGAAGAACCCTAACCTTACCTTTTTTTAACAATTGTAGTAGCACAGAAAATAATTTTTATTTATTTCAAATATGCACTTAAGAACACAAAATAATAATATGCATAAAGCTTACTATGTCCTATAACTATCACAATTTAATTGGCTTTCTTACTAAAGTATTAGTGCCTTAGGATAATTCACTTAAATGATGTGAACTTCGCAATAGTAACAATAAATCTGTAGGCTGAATAATTGAAATACTGTCATCAGAATGAATTATTCTTATTTGGAAATTAGTAAATCAAAACATTTTCTCTCTATCGGTTATAAATCATCCAGGATCAAACATAAGAAAGAGAATTTTGTGAAAGACAGGATATGATAGGAGGGCATGGCAAATGAGTTTGACATTCTCATTTATATCTTCATAAACCAAAATGAATGGAGGCTATAAAATTGGACTGTACTTTGGTAATATATGTACTATAGATGTGTAATTTATGTTAAACCCAAAATGTCATGTAGAGGAAATTAAAAAATTGAAAATGGGCAATTCAGAGCAAATAAGTGTCACAGAAAGTGAAGTGTGAGAATTTATTTAAATATTTCCTTTTGAAATTAAAAAATTAAAACATATATTTGATTTATTAACTACATTATGATGCCAAAGTTATTGATATACACTGATGATAAATTAGTTTAATTGAATTTTGAAAGTAATTCAGTAAAAATGTTGTTATATTTGCATTTTAACCGATCCACATTCAGAGGGTTAATAAGAGAGCTAGTGTATAGATTACAATCAAATATGATATCTTTCAACATGCTGCATACCTACAGACAGACCTCTGATCCAGTTCAATACCTTTGATGCACATAATTAACAAAAAACATTTAGAGTGATTTATATTAGTAAATCAAAAGAAATTATTATCACTGAGTCAACAACAACACAAATGTTGAGTGTTGACTAGTAGAACACATTGATAACTTACCAAGATTCCTTCCAGTATTCAATCATGAAGTTTATTTCATTTATAATGTTTTTCAAAGATTCTTGTGTATCCTTGAGTCTATGAGTACCACAGATTGTGAATCACAGGTCTATATCATGCTTATTCTAAAATTATTATCATTGCATAAGGTGGCCAAATCTGATATTAGGTAGGAGATAAAGTGGCCTGTAATTGTATGACAGAATATCGTACTTACTGTATAAGAACTATTAAATGTGAATGACAACATTAAACATGCTAAATATATCTGACTTATTCTAGTTTGAGTTCAAAAGAACATTTATTTTGAATAGCTATTTCATAATTGTTGTAAAAATAATGATATCTAAATAGCCATTTAACTTTAGGTTAGCAATTGAAAGTAAAGTAGCAATCATGTTTGTTGAATTCTATGTTGAGCTATGTTTATTGATTATATGTTAATATGCACTGTTTCTATATTTCAGACTGCTGATGAACAAAGCACTTTTTTGTCATTTAGAGAAGCGAGGCATACAGGTAGGAGATGATATACCAGAAAATATGAAAAGCAGTAACTAAATTATGTATTTTTGAAGTTAAAACCAAAAAAATGTTTTTAATTAACTTCAGTATAAAGAAATATAATACCTTTTAGATGCACACTATATTCCAATGTTTAATAAACCATTAAAAAACTAGTTTATTTCAGGTCACTGAGATAAAAAAAACAGGAAATTCTTATATGATATACAATTGACAAGGAACATTTTTGACATAATCATTTTCATTTAAGTTTTTAAACTCTGGAATAATAAAAAAAATATAGCTACAGACTTTAACTTTGTTATGCATTTGTAATTAACCCTATCCAGACAGTTGAGCACTTTTCAGCACACCAGCATATCAAATTTCAAAATGTAAATAAAGTCAAATAATAATTATAATTATTTTTCAACAATATTTTTACTCAAAAATATTTTATAATTGATATTTTGTCATTTTGTAACATTTAGTTAAATTTTCAAAGAAAAATAAAAAAATTGTTCAAACTTACATTTTTGCACAGCTCCGCGGAGTTTTGCCTGTAAACAACACCCTTATTGATTTTGGAGAATTTTTTTTATCGATCCTAAATGATATGTTTATATTTCATGAAAACTATCATCACTTGAAAATATAGTTCTCATGGTTTTGTTTCTCATGTGATTTTCCTTCTCTTTCTTGGATTTTATTTGTGAAGTTACTTGTTCCCACCCTTTTATGACCCCCAAGTACTAAAGAAGCTCAGTTTTGAAAAATAGTTTAAGGCAAAGTCTGAATGTCGTTGAATAGAGCAGATTATAAACTATTTATGTCAATGTAGAGTGAAGGAACTGGTGTGAGAAGTAATTTATGACTTTATCACGAGAAATTAAGTTTCCAGATACAAGCAGTCCATAAGTTTGCCAGTTATAAGCAGACTTACACACTCAGGCTTTTGTCAATTAATGGTTTAGATTTGAAATATCAGGAGTATACAGTCAGTTGGAACTTGCACAGAATGCTATTTCAAGAAAATCTACAAGAGTGTCAAGGAAACAAGAGTCAAATAATGGTTTAAGATTAATGTTAAGTTTATCATATTCCAACAATGCACATAGATAAAATAAGTTATAATCTATTTAAAAGAAAGTGCATTTGTTAGATATCAATAGATTTTGGCCAAGAACATTGCTAACCATTTTGAAAGGTCAGGACATCAATCACCAATACATCTTTCATCAGTATCTGTAGTGTTTTTTACCATTAGATTTATAGTTGGAAGTGGTCGCTACAACAAGTGTCAAAATACAGTATCAAAAAAGTATGTTTAATGAATATCAGTCAAGTTTAAACTGATTGGATATATAAAGTGGATCTTCTTAATCAGCATTTTAAAGAATTCTCAGAAGAAAGGAAGTATTTAAAAAGTTTTTCAAACAAAGGTCTCTCAAAACATTTGAAATTTTGCAACCTAAAAATGATAGAAAAACAGATTACACTATATGAGGTTTTTTAAGTCAAACTAGATAGTATTTAATAAAGTTGTTCTAAGTTCCATGCAATTTGATTAAGTATTTTCACTTTGAAAAGGAAAAATCAAGGGATATCAGTGACACTCCTCCAGTTTGGAAAAGGTTAATTCAACTTAAGCCTGAAATATGTATATATTGTATTAGTAAAAACATGTATATTAACAAATGGGGCATGAGTGGAAATTTAAAAATCATTAAGAATTTTAAAACCCTGATACTTTTTGTTACAAGCACTTCTTGTGATTTACCTATCATTAACCCATTGTCTCCGGATGCTCTAACTGCTCACAGAATTTTTGCAAACAATACACTGTAAACAGCACACTTGCATCCAACTGCCAGAGGTTGACCAACCCTATACAGTGAATCAGCAGTGGTGGTTACCACAGTTGTATCCAGAGCTTTAAATCATCGACTCTTTTTCATCAAAGGCCACACAGATTGGTTCAGTTACTTTAGAACACAATTTGAGAAGATGAATTATTCTTCCTGCACTGTTATTACAATACAGTCTGTGATAATTTCATTTTAAAATCACCACTATAACTGTTTGTTACCACAGTTGTATCCCAAACTTTAAATACTTGTCTCTTTTATTTTCTCAAAGTCAACAAAGGCTGGTTCAATTACTTTAGAACACAATTGCCAAGACAAATTATTCTTCCCTACTCTGTTATTACAATACGGTTTTTGATCATTTCACTTTAAAAATTGCTACTATTTGCTCTTTATGGCTAAACTCACAATCCCACAGTCTAGATCTGTCTATCAAACTACATTTTTGATGAGTATTTATACCCTGACAGAGGTCTAGAACATTCTACACACTACTAGATATTATGATTCAATAATACTCAATTAAAACAATGATAAAAACTCAGAAGGTTCTAGTAACATGATGCAATAATATAACAATCACCAATTCATAACTATTGAACTACAGAACATGTGATTTGCAAACAGTTATGTAAACAAGCTTGCAATAAATTATCACTTCTAAAAATAACTAAATTTAACACTTGTGCTATACATATAACTAAATCATAACTTTTGCATTAAACTTGAACAGATACATATCTAAAACGATAAGCCCCTCTTCGAGAAAAATATTTAAACACATTTTTTTATACTATATACAAAGATTGTTTTCAGCTCATCTACAAAGCCTACTCATACAGTCTGCATCAACATTTGCAGTCCCTTTGCTGGCCTTAATGCAGAACCAGTAGTTCTGGATGTACAATATCCACCTCATGGTCCTTGCACTGTTGATTTTGCACATGCAAAGGGCTGATGGTCTGTCTGGATGATGAACTCCTTCCCATAGAGATAGTTCTGGAATCTCCAGGTGGCAAATATGATGACCAGATACTCTCGTTCAATCACAGAATAGTTCAACAGCTTTTTACAGACATACATTATGGGAAAGAGTCTGTCTTCATGTTCTTGCAGAAGTACTGCTCCAATGCCAACATCTGATGCAGCAGCCTGAACAATGAATGATTTGTTGAAGTCCGGTATTCTAAGAATTAGCAAACTTCCTAACATGTTCGCCAACTCCTGGAATGCCATCTGCTGTGGTTGTTCCCACTTCACCTTGTTAGGTTGGCCTTTCTTGGTCAGGTCTGTCAATGGTGCAGTGACTTCAGCATAGTTTGGGATGAACTTCCTATAGTATCTCACTAACTCCAGGAAGGATCTGACTTGCTGCTTGGTTGTTCGGGCTGGTGCATCTTATATATGAGTTAGTTTCTCCTCTTCAATGGCTATCTGTCAGTCACCAACAAAGTCCAGAAAGAGTCGTGTATATCTAACAGGAAGTGTGGTGGCTCTTTATACAAGGGAGAAATGTTGGGATTGAAGATGGAAAATGGTAGACAAGAGGTTTAATCTTATACAGCTTACAATTAGATCTTTCAAGTTTATAAAGTTTTTAATAGGGGATTGTTATAGGCCACCTGATCAGACAGATGAAGCCAAAGAGTGATGTGCAGCAGACTTGGAGAAATTATAAAAATAAATTGCTTTTAATTAAAGGTAGGCATGTTCCTAAAAAGTGGAAAAGAAAATAAAGACATTCAAATGTAATTGGCTTACTAACAACATAACAAAACCAGGGATAAATTTATTGAAAGATAAGTTGGAAAACTTAAAGAACCATAGGAAAGCAAGGTATTTGATTAGAAAGAAATTTTGAAAGGACTTATGTGAAATAACTTGTTGATAAATGTTAAAACTAACAGCATGATTTTATGTTAAAACTAAGCAAAATATGAAATGGGGATTGGGCCCTTAAAGGATGCTTATGGTAAGGTTTTTGTTGAAGACTATGAAATTGTTGAGCTTCTAAATGTTTTGTTTTCTTTCTTTTTTCACAAGAGAAGATGCTAGTAATATCTCTGACCCTAAGCATTCTATGGTAAATATTTAAAATGACATTAGTCATGCAAATATTTATCTGGCGATTGTAAGTAAAAATATTGAGAGATTAAACATAAGGCACCAGGACCTGTCAGTTTGTTTCCAGGGATTTAAAGAAGATCAGAGATAAGATATACAAACTTCTCTCTCTAATTGTTGGTACAGATAAATAGACAGTGACCATTAGAGAATTGCTAATGTTACTTCTATTTTCAGAGGAGGTGGTAAGAGTTAACATGGGAAATTTTAGGCCAGTTAGTCAGACTTCTGTAGTGCAAAAAATTCTATAGATAAAACAAGCATTTCATAATCATTTAGCTAAAAATATAGGAATTCCTAAATGAATTCACCAAAGGAAATCTTGCTTTACTAATCTGTTGTCTCTTTTTAATGATAATATTTGTTATCTGGATGAAGAAAAGAGTGTCGACTTAGTGTACTTAAGTTTTCACAAAGTATTTGATAAAGTGCCATACAAAAGATTAGCTACAAAAATCATATCAGGAAGGTTGGGGAAAAACTAATTAATTGAATTTTATGGTGATTTGATGAGTTATTATTAATTGTGTCCAGTTACACTGAACCCTTATTATAAGTGAAGTAATTCAGGGGTCTGTGCTTTTTCATATTCACATTAATGATATTGATCAGGACATAATTAGTAAAAATTGCTGATGACATGAGTAGAAAAAGATAGGCTGGGCTTTAGATAAAACAAGGATGTGCAAGGACAACCTTGTCTGAATGTTATGCTATGATAAACATTTCTTATCCTAAATAGAAGTAAGACTAATACATGAATATGTACATGCCTAAATCTAAGTTAGTAGCTGGGCTGCTACAGAGCAAGGAAATCCAACATTTTAAGTAAAACTGAAACACACTTTAGTTCTTGTAAAAATTTATAATAGGCAAACTATTCAATTAGGATCAAGGATGCATATGAACTGTGTTTATTTAATAATATTGCAGGTACAGGATGGAAAAAGATTCCTTCTTCAGAATCTCTATGTGTTCATCAGAAATAATATACTGGATTATTTGTTGGGCATTTGTTTTTTAAACCTTGGTAGTCAAATATCAAAATACACTGTAGTAATGTTTCTGAATGCTAACTAGGAAAATGCAGAAAATTGAAGATCAGGAGTGCCAAAATAGTAAACCATGCTTCTTTAGAATGAGACAAGCTGAAAAACCCAACACTATTTTTTTTTTATTACTCATTATCTTAAGTGATCCAAAATACAGCAACAGGTTTAAAGGGTAATTATTCTAATATTAATCTTAAACTATCATTAAATAGACTAGAACTGAAAAATTAAAAACATGCATTAAATGATATAAAAGCTAGTGCTACCAAGTTTTCACGTGCATGAATTTCTGTCTTTAAGAAAGCTTTGGAATAAGTATGTGATAGATTTTGTTTCAAAGGAAAGAACCAGAAAAAAGAGGCATTAACAGTTACAACAATGCTGTTTTAGAAAAATCACTTGTGAAAGTAGCTGTTAATGTTCTTTATCCTCTGCTACAAGTGAAAAACTTAACCAGTTATGTCATATTTGGTAATAACAAGAAAGCTTTATTAAATCAAGAAACTCCAACACCAGCTTATAAGCTGGCTAATATGTTGATACATAGTATATCCTTGTCATTTTATTCTGATGAAAAAGATAACCTTACATCAGTACATGTTTTTTTAAGTTGGTGAAATAGTGGAAAGCAAAGTAATCATAACAACAGCATTATATTCATTTTCAGATGGAAAACTAGAATGATACAGGCCTGCTTTATTGAAACAGCTACCTATGTATGTCAATAAAAGAAGGAATATGTGAGAAATTAAGTTAGCATTTTTTCTTTCTTCAGATGCAAACACCTACTGCTACATACTCATTACATGACATATATTGTCACATCATTACACACACACAGGTTCTCTTAACAATAACTTACAAGTTTCCTCCTTACATTTTGTGCATTCATCTTGTCTAAACTGAAACTACAGTGTATGATATAGCTTAACAATTACATGCTTTGTACAAGGTTTTTATCATTTATTGGCTTGTGACATATTATTATGTTAATTACTGTAAACACATGACATCAAGATGGTTATTTCTCAATGGCTTGTGATGTAATTTTACATTAATTATCTTACACATTAATGAGTTACAGTATATAAATATTTAACTGCTGAGTTAACAGGTTTTTCATTAGTATCTTTTCTATTAGGTTTGATGTTTGCTGCATATAGAGATAAGGAATAATGATATTTGGTTACAAGTTTTGAAGGGATGCAACAAAAATTATCTGTTGTGAATTGGGCAGCTGAATTATTTGGAGACATTGATCAGATAGTGAAAAATTTTTAAAGATAATTTTTTAATATTCAAGGTAATCATATTCCTTACAGAAAGAAAATGTGAACTGCAAGTAAAGACTCAGGTTGGCTCACAAAGAGTTTAAGAGATAAAATTAAAGAACAGCATCATAAATTTAAGAAATTTAAATTGACTGGTATGACAGGAGATTTAGAAGATTATAGAAGATCAAGAAAGTTTATGAAACAGGAAATTAGGACATCTAAAAGGATGTATGAGAAAAGGTTGGTTGAAAATGTAAAAATTAACAATAAGGATTTCTTTAAATACATCAAGGGTAAACAAAATATTAGGATGGGGTAGGATCTTTGAGGGATGATAAAGGAAGGCTAGTATCTGATGATTATAAGATGGCTGGGTTATCAAATTTTGCTTTTTCTTTTATTTTTACAAATGAAGATTTAACCAGTATTCCACATCTTGAACAGTTGATAAATGGAAATGAGATCAAACAAGATGACTGCATTAATTCTGAGCAGATTAAGAAAAAATTGGGAAGTTTAAAAAATGACAAAGATCCTGGGCCAAATAATATTTCCCCAAGGGTTTTGAAGGAGGTTAAAGATTGGATATGTGAGCCATTACTACTATTTTTTTGTCAGTCCTTGAATAGTGGGTAACTACCAGAGGATTGGAAGTTAGCTAATGTATCTCCTCTTTTCAAGGGAGGTGATAAAATTGTCCCAGTAATTATAGATCCATTAGTCTTACATCAGATGTGGGAAAAGTTTTGAAAAGTCTGTTAAAAGATGCTTTGCAAAGTGATTTAACAAAGTTTAGAATTTCATTGGATAGTCAACATGGTTTCACTAAGGGAAAATCTCGCCTTACAAATCTTTTGACATTCTTTGAAAAGATTAATACTTATGTAGATGAGGGTAATTGTATAGATTTGGTGTATCTGGATTTTCAGAAAGCATTTAACAAGGTGCCACATAAAAGATTTATAGAAAAAAATATTTCTATAGATGTGGAGGATAAGTTAGCAAATTAGATGGAAGAAAGCAGAGGGTTTTTACAAATTGAATTCAGTCAAACTGTATTAATGTCACAAATGGGGTACCCCAGGGCTCAGTCTTAGGTACTTTGCTCTTTTTTATTTACATTAATGACAAAGATGAAGGAATGGTCAATGAATTACTTAAATTTGCAGATGATATTAAGGTCTTGGGTGTTGCTAGCTGTGAAGAGGATGTTACTAATTTAAATCATTTAGTGAGTTGGGCAAATAAATGGCAGTTGGGTTTTAATTATAATAAATGCAAGGTAATGCATGTAGGTTATCATAATTGGAATTATAAGTGTAATTTGGATGGGGAAAAACTCTAACAGTGTTATGAAGGAAAAGGATCTTGGTGTAATAGTCGATCAGTCTCTAAAGTCATTCAAGCAGGGTGCTGTTGCTAGTGGTAAGACAAATAGTATTTTAGGTTGTATATACAGAAATCTTGAAAGTCTAAAGAGATTATAATTTTATTGTACAGGTCACTGGTTAGGCCACATTTGGAAAATTGTGTTCAGTCTTGGGCTCCTAAACTTAGGAAATACATTGAATTGTTGGAAAGGGTTATTAGAATGTTGCCTGGGATGGAGGGGTTGTCATACCAGGAGAGGCCTCCCAAATTGTTTTCTCTTGAAAAAAAAAGAAGTAGAAGGTGTTTAAGATTGTAAAGGGGATTGATAGTGTTGATGCATCATCTTTTTTTCATATTTAATAGGACTAGGGGACACAAATATAAATTTTGGCTAGGTAGGAGTCATCTTCGGATCTTGCAGAGGCAGTACATTTAAGTGAGTTTAAGAGAAAGCTTGATAACTATATGAATGATATGGGCTGGATTTGAGGGTTTTTTGTTTTAATTATTTTAGTTTAGTTTAGAGGATGGAACAGCGAGATGGATCAATAGGTCCAATGTTGTCCCAAAACATTATGTTATGTTACTATCTCTTCTGCAGACATTACCATGCAGGTTTTAATCTAATTTACTGCTCAGCATGTCCAGTATGTATGAATTATCTTGTGTAACTCATCTTTATGTGTTAATAAATTGTTCTCAGTTTTGTCATTATTGAACTAACTGAAGTTTACTGTCGATGACCTAGTCATACTAAATATAGAACAAGGTTATCACAGAGATCTGATACCAAAATTTACCAATTTTGTAATGAGCAACTGAGCTACAAACCATGAACTGTGAGATACTTGTTCACTTTAGAAACTCTTGTGTTTGTTTGTCTTTTCTTTGATCACACTGTCTATAATAACGAGTCCAAATTCTCATACAAAAACCTACACAGGTAATACCATTCATATGAGGGATACCTGTAACAATGTAGATTAATTTGTCTATTAAAATCTGAAGTCAGCAAGTGTAAAGAAGAAATATGTTGTGAGGTATCTACATTTCAGTTCTAGCTTAGTGATATGGAATGATCATGCAATTCAAAGAAGAAAAATTAAATCCTCAAAGTTGACTCAGACTTAAAGATTTTTATCCTAATTGGCCATGCCAACCAAGGTAGGAAAACAACATACAGATTGTCTGCAGAAGCAGCTAAACAAAAGTAATATTTTTCCATATAAAAGAATGTGCAAATGTAAAAATAGTTGAAACTTAATGTGACCCTTCATGCTGAGCCAGAAGCAGGCTCTCAAAGAAGTCAGCACGTTGGTAAGAAGCATACTTAAGTTTTAAGTGCACAAGAAAAAATCTCCAGGAAGTTGTACTCTGAAGATAATGTATACAGAGTTATTTGTATATTGATGTATAGCCTGAAAGAAGACTAATAAACAAATTTGTATTTTGGATAAATTACGAACTGTAAAGTGTAATAATTATGAAATTTGTTCAAGGAAATTAAGGAAGGACTATTGTGCTATAATATATTATGATATAAATATTTTACATATACTTTATAGAAAGCCTGTGCTACAACATTTGCTGATAGGTATTATTCTTAACTTTGTTTAATGCAAACTGGAGTTTATTATGAGACATTTTTATTAATGTAAATAAAGTAATGACTTATATCTCCAATGTATTTTTATTGGCTCATGATTTCAATATTGCAGTTGTATGAGGAGCTATTGATAACCTACAAATTCCCTAATCCAGTTCATCATTTTATTTAAATTAATAAAATTGTTTAGGTGATAGATACCACTGCTTGATGTAGAACAATGACTTACAGACATAAGCATGGATAAAGTCATTAAAACATTTTTATATTGAGGATACTATGGAACATTCAAGGAGTTTGTAGCAATATATTATATAATCAGTTAGAGGAAATCAGAGTTAGTCAAAATTCAAAGTAAACAGTGATTGAATAAGAGACGACTTGATAACTTGTGAGGAGTTAGAAATGTCTTGTTGAGATGATATTATTTTAGAGTGAACTTGAAATTATGTACAGTGAAATAAAAATCAGGCCTAAGTAGAATCATGATTATTTTCAGATCAATTAATCTAGTTAAATAAAAAGGAGTAAACACATGAAAATGTAAACAAGATTGTGTGCATTACATTTGTATTTGTATCATCTATTAGTCCCAAAAGAATCATAGTGAAAGCCCCGTACCTAATACATTCATAAAACCTAAACAACTAGATTGAGCAATGGACATGGTTCACTTTTTTGTGCTTTTATGTAATATAATAGCTAATTTGCATAATATTCATAGTTATTATATTATGTTGGCTGAAGATAACCATCAATTCCAACCAGTCAAGTGACTATTAAATTTATATTGATCTCTTTTTCATAATGTATGGACAATGTTGTTATGGGGCATAAACTAATTTCTACCCAGTTGCTTGAATTTCCAATGGGTCAAACAACTGTTTCAAGTGTTCAATGGTTAGTCTATAACCAGACTGTCCAGACTCAAGATCAGGCATTGTATAGCCTGTTCTGAAGACCGTCCATTTTATGCAATTACATGCCTTAAAAGCTGATAGGGTTCATAAGTGCCCCATTGGTTATTCAAAGATTAGGAATTGCATATATCTCCTGTATCATTAGCCAACAGAAGTGGCTAAATTAATTTCCTTTGGTCATAAGATATGTTAAGGAGAATTGGAAAAAAACAGGCAGGTTATATTAAGATTATGGTTTTCTAAGAAATTTGCTTCTACACCAGTTGTACAAGCTAGTGATTCTGCATTCCCTAATTAAGTTATACTATCTTATATATTTATTGTTACTTTCATTAATTGTATTGGTCATACTGCTTAGTATATCAAATGTCATTACATTTTAATTTCATTTATTTTTTATTAGTATACTTTTATTATAAAGATTGTTTTGCAGTGTTAACTCAATATATGTATATAGGACTAACATAAATGTCCTAAGCTGGCAGAACCTGGTGAAATATTATTGGGATTATGACTGAAAATATTGTTAACAACGATAGTACCCAACTAATGAAAGAATGCATTCTAATCTGTATAAGTAGAAGGTTTACTTAATTAGCTATAATGATTGCCCCATTGATTTTTAATTTCACTCTTAAGTACCAAGCTTGTTCTGATCATAAGTTAATATTGAGGTAGATTTTATAGCTATTTATCATGAACTTGAGATATTGTATCAAGGTTTTCAGCATGTTATCAAATGCTCAAACTTCTTAAGTGGTTATCTATTTTTTTGTTGTTTTTTTACTTGTTTTAGAGTTAGCATTTTTAGATTTTATTTGCATTTATGTTTTTTGTTCTTTTCAATTTGATGAACGTTGTTTAAATATATGTTTAATTAAATAATTATGAACATTGTTTATATAATGCATTTTTTAATCTGTTAAGTGGTGAGATACATATAGCATGTTTGATTGTATGTATTCCAGACCTACCTATGGGTTCTAAATGAAGATAAAGACTATGAAGCTGCTTTTCAACTTGGAGCTACTGGTGTGATGACTGACTACCCATCAAAGCTCCGAAAGTACTTGGACATTAAGCAGGTAGCTCAGAGCTGATTATAGCCACTACCTAACCAAAGACCATTTTGCTTACTTCTCCAACTTCATAACATTCTTCACTTGCAAAAACAAGAGAAATTCCAACTTATTCAAGAAGTTTACACAGTTAAAAATATTTGAGAAAATTTTTTTAACAAATTTATTTGGAAATCACTTGTAATTTCATTTTTGAATTTTGATGTTAATAAGGAAACAATATTATGTAATTTCCAAGTTAACTTTTTTAAACATATTTAACATTGTATGTGTAATAGTGAAATGTAATCAAAGTGATCTATTTGTTTTTTTTAATCATGTAAGTTTAAATCTTCTCTGTAGTTTTTAAAAAGTAATGTATTAGCAACACTTGACATTGGTCCTGTAATTAAGTCATCATGATGAATGCTGCACTGATCAGAATTAGATTTAACTCAGTATTGACTTCCTATTCATTACAAGACACAACATATAATCAATTTGAATTCAAGTAATGGATAATATAGTACAAATTAAGTTTGCTCTGATTGAACAAGTGATTTGGCTCATAACAATTAGATCTATTATGAGACCTACTTACTTCACAAAACAGAAGTTTTTACATTTTATTTGATTGGTTGAGGACTATAGTTTTGAGCTGTTTGAGGTGATCATGGGATTATTCAATGTGAGCAAACATTTTTCATATTTTATCGAGATGTGTCTTCTGTCTGTTGCTTTGTTGGATCAATATCATGTATGGGGTAATGAATCTGTAAAGTATGCACTTTAAAATATCATTTTCAATTTGTGATTAAAAGAAATAGAAAACCCAAAGGTATTTTTCATAAATTTTTTAACTTGTTATTAGTTGGAGTAAGTGATATATCTTTTTTTTTTATTATTGCTAATTAGAAAGGTAGATGCCCTGTCTTACGAATATGTATCAACAAGTGATCGTTAATTATCAATAAAAATATCAGACTAATTGTTTACTTATTGGAAAATTAGCAAAAAAAAAAACATTTTTCAGTATACAAAAACATAGTGGTGGAATGATTATGTATGGTAAAATACAAGACTTTTAAGGTACTGACTTGATGGGAAAGGCCAACTAAAGATAGTTATTTCAGAATAACAAAAGAAATGAAAATTCATTAACTATAACATGTACAGGCTTTTATTATTATGGGTGAAAGTTGTTTAAGAATACTTTTGGCAGGAAAATCATAGTTACAGCTGAGCAAATAATAAATTATTAGAAGAAATATACATTCTTAACTTGTCAATTTGTGAAAACAAACTGCCTAGCTTTCATACTTCCATTAAGTTTTTAATTAGAATTGAAGCAATTGGATGTCAATCTTTTTCATGATTAGTATCATGTATGATTTCCTAAGTCTAATTACTAATTAGTACCCTTTTTCATTTATTTTTTACCATTATTAAATAGATACTGCTTAACATTAAAATAGTCATTTGATTCAAGCTTCAATTTGACTCTAGTCAAGTGGATAATGCCCCAGACTTCCATCAAGAAGACCCAAGCCACTATGAAAACAAAAAAAATACCCAAGACTCTCTTGGAGACAGTAGCAGATTATTTAGTAATTAGTATCTAATTAATGATAAAAAAATTACAATAACTAAATTAGCTAATTCTAAGTCTAGACTTGTCAAAATAGTGCTCATTCTTTTTTAAGCACCGCTCATGTTTAGACATGATTTTTCCTGTACCATTAGAGAGTTTCCCATCAGTTTGATTTGCTGCTTTTCTTTACTTAGTATTATGTTACCTTCGTCCTTCTTGAATTTTTTTTCCATTCACCTGAAATGCTTTCAATTTTTCTATAACCACCATGTTTCTTCCTTTTTACTGTATATATAAAAAATTTGCTTATGGATAGCTGATTCTCAAGCCCATATTGCTTTCATGTTCTTAGACTCCGATGTTGCTCTTCAGTAATCTTTTACATTTGTATCAATGGTGACTGGATGCACATTATCTGTTTAAGATATTACCACTATTGTGCATTAGATGGTCGATTCCTATCTGGCGACTTCTCCAGACCACGTTTTTCATTATTCTGTTTCATTGCCTTCTGTGATGCTTACCTTGCCTGTGGAAGATTTTGACCAGCTTTTTCTGCTTCCAGCCTTTGCTAATGATTATGCTACTCCGAATGAGGAACAGGTACCTCCTGCTTCTTTGTTTGCTATACTCATTACTCAGGTATGTGAAATTCTCTCTCTTTCACCAATGGATCTGGATGATTCTTGAGTTCCTTTACCTCATGAGTCTCCATCAACTGACTTTGTCTCCCCTCCAGGATATTTATGCCTATGCTGATGCCATTTTATTCCAAGTTCTTGTCATTCAACATTTTCTTCATCCCCACCCAATCCTTTTTTGACTCGTTTTCTATGATCTATAATTTTGAGTACCAGACTTTCAACTCCCTTCTTTCCATTTGAGGTGCTTCTCTTTCTCCTTCTGTGTTTCTTTCCTTCTAGCAATCTACTTATCTCTATATTACCTTTATTCATCTTCTTTGCTATATCTCTACCCTCACCTCCAACTTAAGCTCACCATCATGACTCCAATAATGTTGTAAGTAATGCCCATTCTTATTTGTTTGCCCCTTTGGATTCTATTTCTTATTCTGCTGTCTATTTTCACATGGGCTCTTGTTTTTGGGATCTTCTCAGTTGGGATGCTTTCCTTTTGGGTACCTGCTTCTCTTCCTCCATGACCTTTATCTTGCCTATTTTCTTACACTGAGTCTTTAGGTAGTGTTCCTGACTCCATGGAATCCCAGTCTGAGGCTGCTTGCCTCATTGTTTCTATGATTTCAACACTCACTAGACCATGGTACCTCAGTCTGCTACCCATCCTCTGAATTTACTTCAGACTATCTAACCTTGTCCAATTGCTTCTTTTGCTGCTCCCACTCCTGCAAGGCAGGCTATTGCAGCTTTTGGTGGTAACTTTTCTTTGGAGCCGATTCTGCCTCTCTTGCTTTGCCCACCTGTGGTCTCCCTTCACTAATGACCCTTTGGTTGTGCAAGTTTTTGCGTGGTCTGCTGTCCCAACACTTTCATACTCCACCCCCTTTTCATTCTCTCCCAATCCTCAGCTTCTCTCACTCCACTCAGGGTTCTTATTGCTCACCATTTGTCATCTACAAGAAGACGAGAAATTAATACTCTGTCATCTCTGTATCTCTTTTTTATTGTTCCTCAATTCTGAAGGAATGGCTTTCTTAGTCTACATTGCAACCTCTTTTTTGGGCTGTGAATGACTGAGATTGATATTTCAGATGCCTTCCTTCACATTCCTATTGGTTCCATGTCCCATCATTTCTCCAAAATGGGTGAGTATTTCGGTTATGTACTCTTCTCTTTGGCTTATCCACAGCCCCTTATGTTTTCAAGTGAATCATGCATTTCCTCTGCTTGGCACATACATCTTCTGGACCTTCACTTCTATTATTATATGGATGGCTGGTTTCTTCTGACCCCATCTCAATAGGATTCAGTAATTGCTAACTCCAGAAAGTGTCTTGCCTGGTCCAGCTGGTCAAACTTTCCAAGTCTGTTATAACTCCCACTCAAAACTATGTTGTTTACATGTATGATTTTCTCAATTCCCATGCAACGAGGACTCAACATTCTCCTTTGCATCTTTGCACCATGGAAATGTTTGTGTCAATACACTCTCCTTTTCTTCCTATGTGAGAGGTTCTCATGCTTTTGGGAACTTTTGCCTCTCTTGAAATTCTGATCTCTCTTGGTTGTATGCACATGAGTCCCTTTCAGTGGGCTCTGGAGATCCATGGATTATATCCTACGATCCCTTGTCTGTCCTTACGACTCTCCCTTCCTCTCTCCATCCATTTCTGTCCACTCCAATACAACCTAGGGCATTCCACTCCCCCCATCAATATCTCCTTACATATCTACAACAATCCCCTGTTTCCGATTGTGGTATAGTTCTTGGTACTACCACCACACCCTCCAGGATCTCGTCTCCAGAGGAACAGCAAGACAAATTATTTGGTCACAATTGTTAGGCTATCTTGTGATAATCCACTCGAACAACTTTATGGTAATTTCTCAGATCAACCACCAGGGAGGTACCCACTCTAGGGATCTATATGTTTGCTCCATGAAACTACTTTATTGGGCCAATGATCATCGCATTTGCCTAGTGGCTTGTCATTTCCTGGGGTTTTTGAACCTAGTGCCAAATTGCTTGCCTCAACTAAACAGAATCCATCACATGAACTGGTCCTTTGTCTTCCATTGAATTTTTTTCCCCATTTTAAGACCCCACTGATCGATGCTTTGATGACTCATTTCCAAGTTTACCTTCTTTTGGTCCCCAGTTCCTCACTCAACTGTTCTGGCTTTCGATGCTCTGAGCCAGGATTTATCCAGAGTTTCTTTTGCTTTTTCCTCAGGTAATATACTATTTACGACACCCCTTGCCAGGATCTTTTGATTTCTCCTATTTGGCTGGCTAATTTGTGGTTTTCATTTCTTTGTTGCTTGTCGTCCAGGGAATCTCATCCCTTCTATCTTTTACAACAGGGTGTGGGATATGTCCTGTCCCTTGTGAGAGAAATAGTATTCAGTTTTAATCACTTCACTATTAAAACTTTCTTGTTTACTGTTCTAGTAATGCTCATATTGTTTTGTAAATTTAAGCATATCAATAAGAGATATACTCCTAAAGAAACATGCAATTGTGTTATTGTACACTTCCCAATTTCTCTTTCTGTAGCTTCGGGGTTCCATAATTTATAAGTTTTCGCAGTCTTCCAAATAAACATCACAACTGAATCCTCTGCGGTAGTGTACTACTTCCTACTAAAGAGTTCCTTGGCCAATTCTATATTGTCTAACACGCTAGGTACAAATTAGTAAATTTTTCTTTAAATTCTCTCCAGTGTTCAAAAGTCATTTCTGATCAAAAGCCTTCCACCATTCTAGTGGCCCTCCCCTCAAACAAGAAGCTGCAGTTTCCACCCATTTATTCACAGGTACTTGATACATATAACAATGTCTTCCTAAACTTTTAAGAAACTCCAAGACATTAAAATCTGATTTCCTGTCAAACTTCACAACAGACAGGGGGTGAGTTGACTGGTGATGTAAATTGGTGAATTTTCTACAGGTCTGTAGGTAGAATTGGCTCTCAACTTTTGAGGTTGAGGGAGATTTAGGTTCTCTCGCTAGTAGATCAGTCACCAATGCATGTTAGCATTTCCACCTGTTCTGTCAATACCGACATAGACTGCTTCAAGCTTGCCACATCAGACTCACTAACTTCCATAATAACAGTTATTTTCAAACACTAGCTAACTTATGTTTAACTGAAGATACATTACTGCTGAATTAATCACTTGATACCAAATTGAGAAACTCAAAAAATACAAAGTCACAGTTCTTCGAGCACCAGTGTAACAGTTTAAAAATGGACAACCCAATACAATCAGGATTCAACAACAAAAAACAATTTATTTAACAATAACAACACTTATAAATTAATTAAACACTTGCCAAAACACAGTTATTAAACAATATTAAACAATCTATCACAAATATTATTTCAAACAATGGAAACACGAAAAAGAAAAAAACCTAATTAAAATAAAACCGTAAATACAATATTCCAAAAATAACTTTAAATATCAGTAACAAACAATAAACAGCAATTATTCACTAACGGTCTCGTGACTCTCTCTTTCACAGTAGAGCTTCTGGCAGGGTATTTATTCATAGAGTAGATTACGAGAGTATAACCTCGTGATCACAAATTAACATACTTTTCTACTATATTAATAGTATCTGTACATCACTTCTGTGGAAGTTGGTGTCAGTTTCACCATAGGCACATATTTACTCAAAATACAAATTATTAGCTAGAAAGTGAGTTAGCATTTTAATGCAACTAAAAATTCATAAATAAACTAAAGAAGAGAAGGAAATAGTAAATGAACGATAAGCATAACCATAATCACACACACGAAAAATAGAATTTGCTATCTCACATCACCATGATTCAATATTGCATGATTGATGGTCAACTGAAGTTAATAAGTGGATCAACAGTGCCAGTAGTGATAGGAGAATGTGTCAATAAATCACAACATGCCAGTAGGTGGAGGATACGTCAGGGACAAGAAAGTGAATGTCCTATGAGACACTGGGTGCAGTAGTTAGAACAAGTCTAGTATCAGATGATGGGGAAAGTACATCTGTGTGTCCTGATTGATGGGACAGTAAGAATGTTTCCCATAGCAAGAATATAGGTGGAAACTTCATACTATGTCGGAGACCTTAAGGCACCTCCATAACTTGGTAATTGGAATTATACCAGGCAGTAAAAATTTGGGGAAATCAAACAGAAAAAATGACTGATGAAGCATATCATTCACCACTGGAGCCCAAGAAAAGAAAGTAAGCAAGCCCTGCAAGTCTCGAAAGTAGGTCTACACGAACTGAAGGAAGAACAGACGAAAATCCATTCACTGCAGAAACTTTGGGACAGTGCCTGGGAGAAAGTCGAGCACTAGACAAAGGGGAAAGGAATTTACAGAATAGAGAGATGAAAGGGAGGGCTGTACTGGATCTATCAAGGCAGTTATACTGGGAAAGTTAAACAGATCATAGAACTAACAGAACACTAGACTCAAGTGATGAAGTTAGCTCAGGTGTCAATTGTGGGAGGACACCTTGGAGGAAAGAAGGTGGCAGAAAGAACCACCAACAACTTCCATTGACTGGGGGTCATCGGAGATGTAACCAGATTCTGCAGGTATTGTGGCATCTGCCAAAAAACCTTTGATGAAAAAGAGAATTATTTAAAGCTCTAGATTCAATTGTGGTAAACAACCATGTAATAAACATTTGTATTCATCATCGAAATTTATCACCAACAAGTCACATACACCTATTGTAAATAATTGTGGCTTTTTAAACCTTGACAGTTGGAATACTCTAACTATATACTTTTCTAATTCGTGAAAGTACTAAGTAACTATACACCTGGAAAAAGTTAAGCACCCCCGTGTTTTTTCAAGTGATTCAGATTCGACGTTCTTGTGACTGATTATAAAT
>NW_013670802.1:0-3598 GCF_000517525.1 Limulus polyphemus | reverse complement strand
TTAAAAATATAATGGGTCTAATACTAACATCTTATCGCAAATACAGTCATGCTTCTTGTAAAAGGTGTTCAGCCCATAAAAATTGTTGTTGTAACAAATGGCTTATATCTATAGTTTTCTGCACACTACAGTATTTGTTGTATCCTAACTGGTCTTAAAAGCTTTAGGTTGAGAGAAACGCACTGTCGGCAATGGATGTAGTAAATGTAGTGTGGTTAGAGTATCATTGTTATACACTCGTGTTATTCATAACAGTCCATATAGGACTGGATAAATAATGCATTGTTTCAAAGTATAATAGGCCTTAGAGTAATGTCTTGAAAATCATGTTTTACTAGTCAGCAAAATGCATTTACTACTCCTCGAGTTGGATTTCTGTATGTGGTGAAAGTACCTCCCAGGGAAGGTTTTGTATTGTTAGTTTACCTTCTCTGGGATCTAAGCATCCACCCACGTCTTTGCCGTGCGTGGTGACCCATGAATAGGAGGAGAAGATCCTGGTGGTTGAGGGGTGTCATTGATGGGTCAGTATATGTCAGTAGCACTTTAACACACCACTTTGATCTATAGACAAGCAACCTTGTTGTGGCTTACCCAGGATCATTCGTCTAGTCTAATTGGGCTAGGGTCAACCAAATACCAGTGGTGGACGTTCTAAACAGGTGGTATGGACATTGTTTCTGATATTGGTGTTTGGGTATAGTGCCCAAGAAATTCTGGCATCTATACAATGCTCGGCTTTAGCATTCTAGTACATCCCCTTATAGAACTCCTTGATGGGGAGATCAGTGAGCAATGAAGTTTTTCCTCTTCATTGATTCTACATCCAGTGCCCCGCAAGAAACAAAAAATCTTGTTGATCGAAAAGTGACCACAATTGGAAAACTCTAATCTCCAATCCCCACCTCCTACTGTTTCTGTACCTTGTTTTCTCATTCTTTATGTGACAAACCATTGGGGCAAATGTCTCCCTCTTTTATTCAGAAGGGATTATAGAGGCCTGCTGCCTCTCCAAAGTCAGTGAAGAAACTATGTTCTGGGGACATCTTGGTGGAAACATCTACACCAAAACACAGTGAACTCTTCCTGAATTCGAAGGCCATTGGGGTTATACCTATTGAGGATACTCCCCATGCTATTTTGAATTCCTCCTGAGGAATGATTGTTGAAAGGGATTTATGAAACATCCCTGAGTCAGAAATCCTTGCCGGTTTCTGCTGTGTGACATATACCTGTGTCACGTTTACATTGCCACATTTGCCTGCCACGAGGTAGGTTATCTGAACTGTAAGGTATAGCCTTATGTTTTTAACCCTCTCAGGTGTTTCTAGTGTCAGCAGTTCGGACGTTTGAAGGTATCTTGTCGTGTTTCTTTGACATGTGCTCATTGTGTTGGCAAAGACCATGACACCTACGAGTGTCAACTGGACCCTCTCTGCATTAATTGTGATGGTTCCCACCCCTCTTACCATCGATTTTGCCCTAAGTGGATGGAGAAAAAAGAGGTACAACATTTACATATTGTCAATAACATTTCTTACCCTGAGGCTCATAAGTTATTGTCCCCCTACTCCATATTGTACATATGCTGCTGCACTACATTCCACTGCTACAGTGGGAGTGCAGACAGATATCTCTGTGCCTCCAACAGAGTCCTTAGCTGGTCATGTAAAGAGTCTTTTACCCTCTATGGATGCTAGAGTTAACAAGTCTATGTCTACTCCTGTCTCTGTCCCCACCATCTGTTCTGGTGACTGCTCGGGTCCATCTCCTTCGGACCTGAGATACAGAACCATTATTCGTACACCCCTTCAGTCACTGCAATCTCCTTCTTCCAAGAACAAATCGACCAAGGGCAGGTTCCATGCTCTGACATTTTGTACTTTCATCAAAGATCTCTACCCATCACAAGTAAATAACATTGTCACATAGAACAGAAAAAAAATCTAAATTAAAACAAAACAAAAATTATCAAATCTGGAAAAGAGGTGTGGATACTCTCTTTCTAAAGTGGACATCGTGTGCAAATCTGTAAAAACAGACATGCTTTCATGCAGTCCATAAGGTGGCCTACTACTAATAATGATCTTACCATCACATCAATGCCTCAAATTTAGTGCCACCTAGAACTAATGTTGAAGGTTAGGCTTCCAACTCTTGGGCACCTGATAATCGAGCAAGTTAATACAGGTTGGTCATCATGGACCTGAAGGTCAAATTGTTTTTTAATTCGTGGTCTCTTGGAGGTGAGTTCAAATTTCAGTTTGATGATGTCTTCTGTTGTGATATAACTTGATGAACATGGTGGGAGATATTGCCTGGATTGGTGGAGTTAAAAATGAGGCTTCTACCCTGCCCCATGAAAGAACTGCAGCTTTAAAATATTTGTTGCAAGTTCAAATATTCCAAGGTTATTGGGTGTTGAGTTGCTGCTCATCTTTTTTTAAATCTCATCTTGTAATAGTGATATAGTCCAGAAAACAGGATTTGTAAGGAGATAGTTCACTTCTATTGGAATGGGAACTGAAAGGGCATAAACATCAATGGACTGTATGATCAAATGCATCTTTATGAAATATTACAGCATCACAATATTATAAGGGCAATATATTTATTGTTTGCATAACAAAGTGTGTAGTGTCTCATCTCCTCTTAACTCTTATGGCTGTCCACCAAAGTAATCATGAAAGCGGTTATACTGTAACTTTTGATAATGTACATGTATCTCATGGAAATTTAATAAATTATCAGTAATTGTTACAAAGCTTTCGTACACAAAATGCCAGATCTTTAAATTAAGTATTAAGATTATTTAATTAAGGAGTTGTTAGATAATTTTTTTCTTTTGGAATGTTGACTAGCCAACATGCAAAGTAATTTGATTTTAAGATTAAAAATACTTTTATTCATCTGAAAATTGTCAAATAACATTTGCAACATTTTTATAACCTCCAGTTAACAATCAAAAGTTTTTTTTTGAAAATATTTATGTTTTATCAGTCATTGTCTCTACCCTCACTCTATAACAGATCGGTCAATTTGACTGACCTTGTAACCACCATTAAACATTAAAGGGTGAAAAATGTGAAATAAAGTGATTAGTACTGCTCTTAAATTTTGACTACGATGGTCTATTTCCTATGTTTAATTATTCTTAACGGCTAAAGTAGAAACCTGTTGAACATAAAACAATAAATGACCACTCCTGCCATTAGACTGTTTATGTTGCACCGTTATTCAACATGGTGGATAACAAATAAGCTCATGAGGCACAATTATCAGTACTTTTCCACATAGTTTGTCATAACCCTGACTCCGAGAACACAGTGTGGGAGAGGATTTATCGGCTTGTTTACAGTACAGTGGTTTCAACAAGAATTTTCTAACATAAATAAATGCGAGAAAATGTTTATGATATGGCTCTGTACAAAATTCAGGCCAATCCAATAAATGTGATAGTTATTTGGATGTTAGTTATCCTCTTGAAGTTGTTGGAACTTAGTGGTATAGATGTATAAAGTGTGTAAGTGCTTATGAACATGTATATACATATTGTTGCGTCATCGAGATCACGTGACAATTCTCACGCTCTCTTGTT
>NW_013670801.1:71158-77157 GCF_000517525.1 Limulus polyphemus | reverse complement strand
TATAACACCTACTTTATTATTATCCTTTAAATAACTAAAGTTGTTTATAACACCTACTTTATCATTATCCTTTAAATAACTAAAGTTGTTTATAACACCTACTTTATCATTATCCTTTAAATAACTAAAGTTGTTTGGTAGACAATCATTTAAACTGTCACTAAAGCATGTGTGACACAGTAAAGAAGTAAAAAAAATTAAATAACTTTCTCCCTACCAGTGAAACCAGATACTGTGATAACAGAGACACCATATTTTATAATTACCTATAATGTGTATGTTATACATAACTCCACAAAAGAATAAGTATGAAACAACAGTATTCACGAATAATTAGTTCATCACATATTAACAAAAAAATTAAATAGTAAACATCCCTAAGTTATACAACAAATTTTACTTTCAAGTTACATAAATATGTACAATTTTTAATTGAATGAAATTTCAACTCACGTTTCATTCGTGACGAATCAAGGTAGAGTAGTTGTTGTTCGTCTTTCGTCCAGTCGCCCGCCTGTTGGACCAGAAGAACCGGGTTGTCATGGGCGTCCATGTGCCCTCTACTTCCCTCGGTGGTCGCCCCCTTACCACTAAAAAGCACCATGCAACATTAGAAGAGCACACATCATTGTATCTGTCCACTAGGTACGACAATAATCCCACAATATCAAGAAAAAAAGCTTATAACTTCCGTGAATAACTTATAAAGCCCTTTCACCGACACAAAATAATTTGTGCCACTAACCTCACAACTGTTACCCCCAAACTCTAGAACCATAGGCGAACGTCTATCGATCGGTCCAACTCAAAACATCGCCATGCTGTACAGGCTGGTGATCTCGGGCAGAAAACTAGCAAAGGCAAAGTACTGACGCAAACACCCCCGGCAAAATAAATTCACCAGTAGCGTATTGTGCTTAAATAACTATATGAAATATTCCGAATACGACGGTTAACGTTGAGTGAACCTGAAAGAACAACTATACAGCGATGTTGTCACGTAGGTTTCTATATCATAACTTCTAAATACAAACAGAAGACAATACCTGTTTTCTTCAGAATGACGTCGACAATAAATTCCGATCGGCGTTTGTAAAATATCTTGCGAAATTCCTTTTATGGAGATCTCCCGTATGGTTCACTAGCTCTCACCCACAGCTGATCACAGCTGATGCTACCATTCCATTTCTAGCCGCCATGTAAACATGGACGTCGCCGTTTGCGTCTCAACTAACAGTCTGGCGTACACGTACAACGAGTGAGGTCGTACGCTTGTTCGTCGTGAAAAATATTTTTTTCTTGTTAAAAAACACTTCTATAAAACAGTCCGAGAATCACGAATTTATTGGAAGACACTCGTTAACTTGAGAAAATGATAAAAACGCGGAAACTATCGAATTTTTTTTTACCGTTCCCCGATACAAGGACCTTAGTCGAAGCGAAGGCTAGTCGAACTAGGATAGCTTACCCAGATTCAAACATACTAGGGGCGGAGCCTAGCGGCCGTGCTTCGTTGCGGTCCAGACAATCATTGAAACGCGTCTGCCTATTGGCCTCCCGCATTGCTTGCGACAGGTCAAAGGTAGCCAGCAATTCATGCGTTACTAGAGGGCGCAACATGCAAATATTTCAATGAATCCTAGTAGAACATACGAACAGTGCCGAGTGTAGCTCATTCCACCTGTACTTGTCGGATTTAGATGATACACTTAGAAGAGAACAGTTTTTAGACGAGAAGCGACACAGTTTGGACGAATTCTTGAGCTGTATGGTCCTCTTCATAAAAAAAAAAGATAGTTTTACACGAGTTGCTGTTTAAAATATATTTGTAGTGACGTATCAATAGCCATATTTTCAGGTAAGAAATAATATATAAACCGTTTTTCTTAGATAGCCAGGTCGCTCTATAATACCTTTCTACAGGCTGTAATAGGAATAAGGATTACGCAGTATACAATAATTTTTGTCGGTGAAAATTCGCAGGCATACTTTATGGTGATACATTTTCAATAATTGTTCTATTCATCTACAAATCCATCTACGAGTGTTTGTGGCCCTCAGTGTTATGTCTGTAAGCTTAACGTGCTAAAACCCAGGTTTCGATACACATAGTGGGCACAGTATGGTTAGCCTATTGTGTAGCTTTGCGCTTAACAACAAACAAACAATGAAAGTTCATGAAATTAACATGCTTCTGACCTAATCACCGTTCGTCACATGACATTCAGCATGTAAGTAAACGTACAAATTTTAACATACTTCTGACATAAACGGCAATTCAAATCTTTATCTCGTATATAATCGAACCTTTGGTTCAGCTCTTCTCTTGTCGAGTATCAATTTTTCTCTCTCTACATTTGGACTTAATTGGTGGAATTACCACTGTATTTCAGTAGAAATGCAGTGTTAAAAACTGGGTTTACGAACTATTTTCTAACACTTGAATGATACATATTACACTCCTAGTTTCAAAATAGCTATAAGAACTGATATGGATAATATATACAGCGTCAATATGAAGCCTTTAGAGTTTAATATTCTCTGGAGATATTACGTTTACACAGAGTTGGTTAATAGTTTGTTTGCGTAGTTTTATTTACAACATTAGTAGTTCTATATATTTATATATATATATATATATCAGTTAACGTCAATATCAACCCCCTCATTGTTTTGAATTTTCCAGAGATGTTTCGTTAGTACAAAAATCGGTTGTGTGTTTGTGTAACCTGATTTTGCCTGGTTAAAAATAGTACCTGTACATCTTGCTCAGGAAAAAGTGCTACACGCGATATAATCAGATTATATCAAATCGTACAGACTGGTTCATCAACATTCTCACATGAAGATAGCATGCATCTATGAAAACACTAAATTCTTTAAAAAAATGTGTTTTTAGAAATCTGCATAACAGTTAATTTAATTTCACATATTAAAACTGACAAAAGTGCTTATACCTACTGAAATATAAAACACCTATCAAAAACCCTCACAAAAAAATAATCCCTTAAAAGAGGTTCATTTGAGTTAAGAGCTTATCACAATGATTTTCAACTTAATGTAGTACTAGGGGGAAAGGTACATTTGAGTTAAGAGCGTATCACAATGATTTTCAACTTAATGTAGTACTAGGGGGAAAGGTACATTTGAGTTAAGAGCGTATCACAATGATTTTCAACTTAATGTAGTACTAGGGGGAAAGGTACATTTGAGTTAAGAGCGTATCACAATGATTTTCAACTTAATGTAGTACTAGGGGGAAAGGTAGGGAACATGTTTTGGATTGGGTATTTTGTATTTGAATGTTTATAAAATATACGGGTAGTGCTGTGTATTTAAAGTACTTAAAACAGTTCAGTGATCTGCCTGGACTATTCACATATGAAGTTAGGTATGTAGAGTTGTGAATGATTAAACCTACTCCATAAAATAGTTCACACCAAACACCTCTAGCACAAAAGACACTTTGAGCAGAATGGTGTGATTAAAAATGACAAACCAATTGACTTCTCTAGTAAGAAACACCAGTTCTTATATTTGATTTAACATCAATGTTGAAACATGGTGCCTGTTTACTGTACAGATAAAATGACAAGTTGTTAATTTCACCTTCTTAAACTTGTTGTATAAATGTCAGTTCAGCAGCATAATGAAATAATTAAATTGGCTTCTGGTTCCAACTTTATACGAGCCAGAGCAATTTCTGCATTCAGTTACCATCTGTGTAATCTAAAGATTTCCCTCCACCTCCCTGTATTTTAGCCGTTGCTGAATGGAAGTATTAGGTATTGGGTTCCCTATAATTTGGAAGAATAAATTAACTGAAGATAACATCATTAGGAAGTAGGTCACTATCTACCACATTCTCCAGTTGGTGAAGAAGATCCAAGATGTCCTGATACAGCATCTTCCTGATGAATGGAATGCTTTTTTTTTTTGTGAAACAAATGACAATAGAAAGAAAACCTTGTGAGGAAGAGGGGTAGAATTCCATTTGATAGGACTAAAATACTGTTTGGCAAGGTTATTGTATATTACAAATAAATTTAACATATAGTTCTATAATAAACTAGTAACTTTGAGCTTGAAGTTCTGGTAAGATGATAAAATACAGAATCTAAAAATAAAACAGTATTATGATACTTACTAATGAACGTAAAGTTATTATAAAAGTTTTAAAAAATAATTTTCTAAATAATAGTTTGAAATTTAAGAAAAGCTCAGAAACAAAGCCAAAACAACTTCTGAAGCTTTACAGTGTATTATAACGTAAAAACATTTTTTTAATGCTTGCCGATATTTTGTAGACATTCAAAACTATTAAGTGATAACCATTTGTGTTTGATCAGTCAAATGTCTAGGACTTTCTGGATTGGTCGAATACTCAATCCTACCATGTTGTCCTAAATTGGATGTGTGTTATTTATTAATAAGGCTTATCTAACCACCCAGCTAAGTAAGTATATAATGTTTTATGCAGGAAGTATTGTTACATATATACAGTATTACATGGACACACAAAATTAATTTTGAGGTTAGTGGTATAGGAAGAGACTGAATTAAAAAAATGTTGACTGGTGTTATCTTGAATTGTATTTTATTATTCACTAAATGATGTTGCAATACCACGTCCACTTATTAAATTGAAATATTTGACCATGAAATATATTAAATCAAAAGTCATAACTTACATCAATTTGAAATGATATATAGATGACGAGAACAGCGAGGATTATCTCAAACATCCAGTCATGACCTGCAAAACAAATTGCTAGGTTATTAATGGCATCTAAGTTATATCTTCTAAATGATGATGTGGTAGTAAAAGTCGTTCTTTAATAACAAGGTTTACATTTTAACATCTTAAGTGTAAAATTCACTCAACAGATGGTGATTTATCACAAATATTTGAGTTACGGTTTTTCACTGACATATTCTACAAAATATAAATATTTATTATTACATTTTTGTATAGATGGCAGTTAATTAAAAAATTAATCTCGAAAATGCTGTATAATCTATAATAATGTGGTTTATACACTTCATGCTGTTATTTACAAAAACACATGTAAAAGTTAATATCTGTAGTCATATATACATATTGAAATAAAATAACCAGGGATATAATTCTCCTTTTTTCACTACATACAAAGCTATATTCAGAGTGTATAACAACAGGAAAAGAAACAAAGGTATATGTGTACTGTTGTTATAGTAACAAAAATAGACTTAGAATTTTTAATATACACTATTGTAACAAAGTTTTGTTGTTTATTTTGAATTTTGCGCAAAGCTACACGAGGGCTATCTGCGCTAGCCGTCCCTAATTTAGCAGTGTAAGACTAGAGGGAAGGCAGCTAGTCGTCACCACCCACCGCCAACTCTTGGGCTACTCTTTTACCAACGAATAGTGGGATTGACCGTCACATCATAACGCCCCCACGGCTGAAAGGGCGAGCACGTTTGGTGGGAAGGGGATTTAAACCTGCAGATTGTGAGTCGAGCACCCTAACCACGCGGCCATGCCAGGCCCAGTAACAAAGTTTATCAACATAATGTTGCTGTCTACATAGATCAATACAAGAAGAATATCAATTCACATACAGTACATTTCCTTGGATAATAAAAACCTTAATTAACACAACTACTCAACATCTGCATCAAGTAAATGCTACCTATTGGTGTAACAATGATGGAAAAACAACAACACAAGAACCAACCTAGTTGCAAGTCACCAATCAACCTTCCTACACGTCCATATTATAACTCCAGTACTTAAAACTGTCAACAAAAAAGAAAATGTGTTTCAACTTGTCTATTAAACTTATTACTTCTATCTCAGTGTTATACTAAATATGTTTTTATTGTGATACAAATTGATTAGGGTAGGTATAAAAACGTTCTAATTTCTCGTAGCATATTTTCACAAACCCAAAAGAGAAACCCTAACTGATTATGTTGCTCAAGAATGCACACACACACAAAGAATATACAGAGGT
>NW_013670801.1:63541-70205 GCF_000517525.1 Limulus polyphemus | reverse complement strand
GAATAGTAATAACTGTACTGCAGTATTTAATGAGTAATACACTATACTTATCCGTTATTCAGATTGAATGTGTAGGAAATAGTACAGATGAAATACTTTTAATTATGTCTTTCTAAGTCTGAATGTTATTACTAAATTATTAATGGCTTAATAAGGTTCCCCCCCCTAATTGGTGATGTTATTTTATCATTTGTGTCACTATTATCAATCCATTTTTTAAATTATATTAACATCTAACATTTTATGATCCAATCATGATTCTAGTATGAATACTACATAACATAATGTATGGATAACAAGGGACACTTTGTCCATCAAGGATGTTTAACCACTCTGCGTGTTTGAGCACTTCATCAATTCCTCTGTAAAATACTGGAAGATGTTGGATTCCACTACTCACAATGGTACCCAATTCCACAAATCAATTAAAGAATAAAACTGTTCTAACTGAAGCCCTGGCCATGTTTATCATCAGAATATAATTACAAAAAATCAAAAGCTTTTATTCTATCGATCCTCTGGATAATCTTATGAGTTTCGATAACATCACCACTTGGTTTGTTGAATTAATACAAGTTTCAATAACGTCACCACTTGGTTAGTTGAATTAATACAAGTTTCAATAACGTCACCACTTGGTTAGTTGAATTAATACAAGTTTCAATAACGTCACCACTTGGTTTGTTGAATTAATACAAGTTTCAATAACGTCACCACTTGGTTTGTTGAATTAATACAAGTTTCAATAACACCACCACTTGGTTTGTTGAATTAATACAAGTTTCAATAACATCACCACTTGGTTAGTTGAATTAATACAAGTTTCAATAACATCACCACTTGGTTAGTTGAATTAATACAAGTTTCAATAACGTCACCACTTGGTTAGTTGAATTAATAACATCACTCCTTGTTCTTTTTTCTCAAGAGAAAATAAGTTAAGAGCACTTATTCCTGAAAAATAACCCATACATCCCAGTGGCCCTCCTCCCAACCCTTTCCAATAATTCTTTCTGTATGTTTGTTTAATTTTGTATAACACTACCCGAGGGCTATCTGTACTAGCCATTCCTAATTATGCCTAAAGGGTAGATAGGTAGTCAACTCCACCCAACACCTGCACCTGGACTACTCTTGTTGGATCAAATAATGGAAATTTGCCATCTCTCATAAAACACAGATAACAGCATGTTCTTATATTATTTTTGGCAACAACAGGTAACCTCCAATCCACATGCTAGCCACTTGGCCCAGTAATAAGTTGGTATAACATCATAGATAAGGAAACCAAACCTGTACACAAAAATGGATTCTACAATTATAAGCTATTACCAAAGCTAAAATGAACATTGAATTAAACATGACATACACACCCTTTACCATTGTTATAGATACTGTAATTACAGCTTTGTGTACGTACTCAATCCTTGATCCTCTTGATATTGAAACATTCAAGAAAGTTAAAGTAGTAATTAAATCACCAATTATTGTTATAAAGGGCTAACTTATCAGGAATGTTGAAGAAAAAAATCAGAATGTTAATGGGGATTTTAATCACAAATATGAAGATCTACTTCAAACATTTTACTTCTAAGGAGAACCTCAAACACCCACTGCTATGTAGTGATTTACTAAATAATTAATGATTATTTATTGCCTAATACAAAAAACTTTGTGTCATCTAAGTTTGTTTTTTAACCCAAATGTATGTTTTTAAGTATTTTTGTTCTATAAATCAAATAATTACCATCAAAACATATAGTTAATGTTTTAAAATATGTGCCTAACTTCTCATGTTGGTGTTAATATATTTTTAAAAATGAACCGATATATTCTGATGTTACTATTTTATATGTATATTTCCTGAAACTTATACACACTATGGTTATACATTTACGTTTTCAGCTCTTGGTATTAGCGGAAAGACCTCGTCGGCACCGGATATAGCATGGCCGACGAGTTAACATAGCTCTTGTTTTCACTTACCCAGTTAAAATTATCGTTTTGATACATTCAAAACTATCACATCTTCTGGGGTGATGTATTATTGATTGTACAAAAACAGTAATATTTCCTGTTCCTTAAGTCACGTGTTTCTTACTGGTGAACGATGCAGACAAACACATAAGGATGGTTCAACAACTTTTAATGTTTTTCATTAGTAATGTTTACGACTTGAAACTAAATATTCAAAAATTATACTAGGCCGTAGATTAATCAACAAAAGAAAACCCTGGTATTTGTGTTATCTATAAGACTAAATATTAACGTGTTTCTATTTTAAAAGTAGTATAGACATCACAATAAATGGAACCAGCTGGCTCAGGATATATTCTTTTAACTTGGTTTTTTACTTAACCCTCAACGCCGAAAATATGCTTCACGGGTGCAGCGCCATCTATTCGAGATGACTCGCAATAGCGAGTTACTACAGAAAATGTGGTTCGTACGTTAGTTTCTGGATTTCCCCAGAAAATGCGTGATCAAATTATCTTAACTATATGTTACTCACAAAACTACTCGAGGGCTATCTGCACTAGCCGTCCCTAATTTTGAAGTGATATAATACAGGGAAGGCAGCTAATAAACATCATCCATCGCCAACACTAGGGCCATCCTTGTGAAACGGAATAGTGGGATTTGACCGTTACTCCTGTAATGCACCCACGACTTCAAAATACGAAGCAAAGTTTTTTTTAAATATTTTTTGTAAGTAACGGCGTGATATATGTAACCTCAGATCTACAGTCCAACACGCTAACATCTAGCGCGTGCTCGGCCTCAAATAATATCAAACACATTTTTATGCTTATAAAAATCATTGATCGTGTATTAAGAAACGTCCCCCAAATTTAGGACAAATGTTAAGTTCAACATTGTGACTGATCGTTTCGGATTAGTTTGTAATTAAGCACAAAGCTACACAGTGGGCTATCTGTGTTCTGTCCACCACGGGTATCGAAACCCGGATTCTGGCGTTGTAAGTCCGCAGACATAACGCTGTGCCACTGGGGGGCTTCACATTAGTTACCGTGTATCTGGAGATGCAAGTATCGATGATAATATCTCAACCTTACATCCAGCAATTTATGACGTTTCACTCTTAAAAAATAAAAACGTTAATTCTACCTAATTGATCTCATGGTCAACCAATTACCATGATATATATATTATTTTTTCACACTATTATTAGGGCTTATTACTCAAATTTAAACTCTCTCTTTTTTTTATGTAACACTTAAAAGATCAAATTTTAAAACTGCTGTGGATAGCGTTACGTGTATCTTTAAAAATATAACGTCATGTCTGATGAGGAGCGGTCGATTCAAGCTCCACTTAAATAAGTATTGTACCAATTTTCCGTATATACTAACAATACATGTAAAATCCACACCGATAATGATTACGTGAAATATCATTTATGCTCCGTTTGTGGAAATCGAGACCCTTTTTTAAGCAGACGCATTAGTCTTAACACGCTAGAGACTGCGATGGTTCTTATTTAAAAGTCACTACTGTATTGAATCTGATGATATTTACAGTATTGACGTCAAGCGATGACGTCTTGATTAAAAATATCTTATTAAAATTTTACTGGCACGTGCATAGATTTATGAATCGTGTTAGAAATGTATATATCATCCTTGTCTTTGTTCACAGCACTCTTAAGAACACAACTCCTGTTATAACATACAAAACCTAATCTAAACTTCAAAATTATTACAACCAGTAAGTAAACAAACTGATTTCACATAAAAAAGATATCGGGTCGCTATACTTTATAGCCCTTCATCTGAAGACATTGTTATGTGAACAAAGATTGACTACTCTTGTCTGAAACTCTGAACGAATAGTGAGATTTGAATATCACCATTATTAATGCGCACCCATGGTCTCAAAGTGCGGGAAAGGGTCGCGAACCATGAACCCTCGAATTCACAATCCAAGATGGGACAACATTAGGTCACGTCCGTACGCCATCGATACAGAACAGAACAAAAATAAATGGTAATTTGAAGATTAAGATAACTGATTTTTAGTTCATTTACGAAGTTAATGAACAGTTTACATTAGCTAGTGCTTAAAAATAAATCTGTAGAATTAATTTGAACGATGGTTTCAGGTATTAATCATATTTCGATATTACTATTCCTGAATTTTATAATTATCTATTTGTTATTTAACCTCGGAATTCCGATTCTATATATATATATATATTTAATGAGCTGATATGAAATTTCAAAGTATACATCATTCAAAGGCTATTTATATAACAATAAGTATACCGTATGAAATAAATGTTAGTAATAACCCTGTAAATAATTATTATTCTATATCTGTATCAAGCAAACTATAGAGTAAAGATTGTTTATTTTAGTCTTTAGTTTTTTAAGTCTTGTTAAATACAATATTTTTCCACAGTGGGGAGTATATTTATATCACAAGTCTCTGAGATTTATCCAAACTATTCAATTTCAGTTAATAAAACAAATATTTTAATCACATACTGATGTTAGGAAAACGCGTACGTTTAAACAAATCAACTTAAGAAGAAAATTCAAAAACTCTATAACCCGAGTGCTTTCGAACGGTGGACCTCTTCATTCCAGTCCACCTTTCAAAAGCGTTCGGGTTATAGGGTTTTGTTTTCAATTACATAAAACATTTAAAATCAAATCATCGGTGGAACTTTTATCACATTGTTCGTTTGCAGACTTGAAACCAAATCCATACCGACAGACGGACGATATGTCACAACCAATGCTGAACTCAATGGTGGTTAGTCAAACGCTACAGATGTGTAGACTGCGGTAAAGTACCTTTCAAACAACTAGCTACTGGGCTCACATAAATAACACATACATATATAAAAGTCCACACATCTTTCGTTACAGAACTGAATCGGTTTCTAACTTTTACAATATTTATTTCTGTTAAAAACGGAATACAATGTCTGTTACAAGCCAAGTGTTTAGCTTTTTAAAACATTTAATATTATAGTTTAACGTCCTGTTTTATCATATACGACACTTTTAGTCTATAATTACAGTACGTAGTATTTCAATGTGGCATTATGCAAATTTCTATCTTGTTGTTAAAATTATAAATAAATATATGCACGTTTATTTACGATATTATAAGAGCAAACGAGAGAGAGAGAGAGAAAAAAGGAGAACTAGAAAAAAAGAACAACGTTATAATTTTTCAATAGCAATGGCCTTAAAGAGATAAACAAATGCGGTAAGTATTCTATATTATCGAAACACCTTCTTCAGGTTTGTCTCGCTCTGTACGAACACGACACATTATACATTTAGTTGCCGGAAGAAGCGATAACCCTAAAACCAGCTCCCACACCCGTCTTGTTGTTGCTAGGTGAGATTGCAGTCTTGGTATTTCCCGATGGCCAATCACAGAAAAGGAACAACTGTAATTTAACCAATCACGTGCGCGAAGATATGCCATATTTTACCTATGTTAAAACCTTTGTGGGTTCGGCCTTGAGGGATCACGAATCTTTAACTACGACCGTAATAAGAATTAAATTTAACACGTAGCGAAAAACAAGGGAAACAACCTAAATACATGAAAAAACAAGTTATTTAAGTAGGTTGTGAAGGGTACTTTGTTTTTATGTATGCGTCATAACATTTAATAAAATAGTCGATTAAAAACGTGATTCCAACGAAATGACAAAACGTTGCTACATTACACAAAGAACTGGCCTATATCACAATTAACAGTATTTTCAGTCTGGAAAATCAGATAATTTTTCTAAGAAAATTGACTTGCTGAAAAAAAAAACAAAAACACCTCATACATTTGAGGAAAGTAACCACAGAATTAATATTTATCCTAAACTATGCCAGAGTTATATTACTAAGTTGTTCTCTCTCTCCTATTTAGGGCGTTGTTTCTGATGATAAACATCAATTGTGTATAAATGTTTTGAAAGAGGAATGATTGTATATCAGTGCCTTTATCTTGTTTTCCTATAAAAACTACAATTTAGATTACGAACTTTATTTAACTCCGTGTTTGGGGTTCACAAAAATTTTGTGAATGAACGGTGGAACATGAATTTCAAATTTCAATAAGTAACTGAATATCGTCTTTATCCTTAATACATAATTAACTGACAGTTGTTAAATTGAGTTATAGTAAGCTCTGGATTGAAATTCCATAAACCAATTGCATTACAACTTTTATTAGGGTTAGCATGCAATGTGAACAACATAAAAACGTATGTATACTACAGGAAATATGTTGACAAATCAAGAAATTACATTGTATACAAGTAAGTAGTATTCAACCATTCCTTATACAAATTGTGTATCAAAAAAATGCCATAGTTAATCACACTCCTATATTCAAGTTATTATTCACCAAAAGATAATGAGATTACCACAATCCTGCAAAATACAATTCAAATAAAACTGAAAGACCCCAACACTAATGTATCCTCATGGTAGGCTATGTTTGAAAATCCAATAAGCTGGATAAACAAGGTTTCTATAAAATAAGACATTATAAGCAATCAACACAGAGAACACTTGCTTACCACAACGAGTTTGTTTTTAATTAAGCACAAAACCACACAATGGGCTATCTGTGCTCTTCTCACCACGGGTATCGAAGCCCGGATTCTACACGTTGTAAGTCC
>NW_013670801.1:58388-62772 GCF_000517525.1 Limulus polyphemus | reverse complement strand
ACTACTCTCTTACCAACGAATAGTGGGATTGACCGTCACATTATAACGCCACCACGGCTGAAAAGGCGAGCATGTTTAGTGGGATGGGGATTCGAACCCGTGATCGTCAGATAGCGAGTCGAGCGCCTTAACACTGATGAGGGTTAATCAACATTCGATTTATCACAATTTAAAACTCTTCTGTACATAACATCACCAAGTTTCCAGTGTAATATTACACAGAATAGAATATGTACCGAAGACTATAAAAGATGGAAAAAAAAGGCCCAGTTTCGAATACGTGAAGTGTTACCATAGTAACACAAAATACTATAGCTACTACTCGATTCTTACATCTGTAACTCAAACGTTATTTATTTTACACGCGTTTATTAAAATAAATTAAACATCTTACATATATTAAAAGAGCTACACGGTCCAATATAGACAAAAGAAACATTTTTTTTTTATGAAAACGTTAAAAGCAACATTGAAAGGAAGTGGAAAATATCAACTCTTGTCTACTGCACAAGTGCCTTGACCAACTACGTTTAAGTTCTCACTTAATTCAGCAAATCATAAACTTTCGGATTCACAAACCGATTGTTTTATCTGAAAAAAAAAGAGCGCGATCCTTTCTTCACTAAAATTGAAGTTAAAAATTCTGATTTGCAGAGATTCCAGTATTCAGTCGATAGTTACGTAAAACGCCGTGTGTGTGTGTGGGTTCGATTCCTCAGTTTTACTATTGCCACTTTAGAACAGATACAACAAAAATCTTGCCAGTAAGCCTAAAAGGTGTCCAATATGCATTTGTTAAATTGACGATAATCTTTTAAAACTTGTGAATCACAAAACAAATAATATTTATTATAGGAGCAACCAAGAATGTCAATTAAACTACGTAACTGTTACACTGCTATTTATATACAACGGATAATAATACATTTTATATAACGTTTTTGTTGTTCTTTTATTTCAGGTGAAAACTGGTAAGAAACCCTCAAAATACACGTTTGTCAACAACAAAAAGTTATGAATTAGAATAACTGTGGGCCCACAAAAAAACACTTAAACGAAGCATTCTTTTTTAGGTAAATTAACTTTTTTTTTCTCTTCCTCATATAAAATAAACCTAAGAGATTCACGAATACTTTATGTATTAATACTTCATTTATTATTAACAGTAAACAGCGGGTTAGTAAATTATAATTCTTACAAGAAATGAGAAACGTTTTTATTTAATAAAATGGTACACACACACAGCATGAAACAACAATAAATCTGGGTATTAATACCAGGAATAAACGACCTTATAACACCAAAATGTTGTTTTTATTTAATTAGACACTCAACGTTTCGCTTTACAGCTTCTTCAGGAGCGTTCACTAAAACACAAACCAAAACTAACGGTACAAATCTTTAAAAAAATGAGAAAAATAAAACTATACAGATGTATAATGTTATGAGATTTAAGCTTCTTATTTGTTAACTTTTATGAGAAAGTTAGGATTTCTGTCTTATTTATCATAGCATTCACAACTCAGCCCGTTCTGTATATTTTGTCGAATTTCGTCACGTTCTACTAGTGTGTAGGTGGGTGTCTATATTATTAAGAATTAAAACTTAATAAGTCATTTCATTTGTTGAATATTCGTTCAAAGCTACTCGAGAGTTATCTGCGCTAGCCGCCCCTAATTTTGAAGTGATAGACTAGAAGGAAGGCATTTAGTCATCACTTCACTAACGAATAGTGGGATTGATTTTAAAATTATAACGCCCCCATGGCAGAAAGGGCGAGCAAGTCAGGCGACAGGTTTCGATTCCGCGATCCACAGATTGTGAGTTGACACCCTAACCACGAGTCTATGCCTGGCTCTAGCCATTTTGTATCCTAGACGGCATATACAATTAAAAAGTTTTGAGAAACTTGAGTTGACTAAACCATCCTTATATTTTCTTTATATTCAAATGACCCGTTTTTGTGGTTATAATTATAAAAAGTCCTAGAATTGAAATATTCAGATAACCCTTGAAATAATGTGATTTAATACAGCTAATCGATCTAGTATAGATTTTTTTTGATAGGTATCGAAGCAGAAGAGGCTAAGGAACTAATGAGAATAAACACAACTATGTTTCGTGCTAAATCGTATACTTAAGCATCTTTTTCGACTGTTGGACAAACAATCTCATCCCTTTTAGAATTTTATTTTTATTATTTATAAACGGGAGATTAGTAAAATTTATCTATAGCCATAAAAGTCCTGTTAGGCTATAAACAACATATCAAAATATAATGAATAATTCATAATCTTTATATCAACAAGTCTTGATTTATAGTTTCTGTTAGATGCTAGCATTATATATATATATATATATATATATTAAATAGTTAGTCTACACAACACAATGGGATGTGATGGGGCAAGGACCGAAGTTTTAAACTACTTCAAAAAAGCTTGGCTTTGACATTATGTTGCACACAACTATAGGATGTTCGTTAAACGTTCACTAAGCAGAACTACACTTCACAATCAAATCCATGACGATTACGATAAAATTACCTGTTTTCATATTTGAAAACCTTGATTAAAAACAGTAGCGTGTTAAAAATGCAGGGGATTTTAAAAATATTACATCTACTTTAATGAGGTTTTGTTTTAGACAAAAAGTATAAACTCATTTTATCATATGAACTTGATTAAATATTAGTCTCAATAGATAGATTAATTGACTATGTTCTTTCGTTTTTAGCTATAGAAACGGAGTCATCACCAAAGCTAATATAAGAAGGCTAGTTTCTTTTCTGGATAGGTGTCTACGGTCAACAGACATAAAGCAATCAATCACACACCCCCGCCCCCCATAGTATGGAAGATTAAAATGAAAAAAGAACAAATTTCGAAAATGAGTTAACTTTCTAGAATATTTCATAGAAACTATATTTCTTTCTTTCTCTTTAATAGCATCAACGGTTAGGGTTAATAATGATTTTGATAATGTAAATCAACAATATACGTGAAAACCACATCCGATATAAAGTTGCAGTGGAACGGTATGTATCAAAACTATATTTTGACATTGTTTTGTGGTATTAAAATTGACCACTTTTAGGAAGGACGTGTAACAGCTCTTTCCGACGCAAAATATTTACACACTCAGGTGAAAAAGGCGTGTTAAATCGGGGATTTGGAATTCCAAAACTGGGGCATACTTTGTACTCAATGGCATTGAAAAAAAAAGGAATCTGGATCAACATCGAACACCATGACCAAGTTGTACTCCAGTCGTGGTAAACAAAATATGACGTCTTGTAACAGGTGAGGATCCAAGAATACGAAGGTCATTGGCCAAAGCCGTCCACGTGTCCCAGGCATACCTCAAACGTACAACAGCTATTCATCCAAACCGTAAAAGTTGTTCATGCAATTAATAATATAAATAGCGGCCTGATAAGCCCTGCTATTGGGCGAAGCCTCAACATGATAAGTATAACATTCTTCTTTGCTTTCACTCATAAGTTATTAGAATTCCATATGCCAGACAGAGCATAACCAGACTGGAGACATGGTAAAGCTTGAAAATTCTTCTGATACAACTAACCCAATCTCTGTATAATTGAAAAAGGGTTAAATAAAAGTCTTCTTATTTTTCAAATAAATAGTTATGTAATTTCGTAGTAATTCATTTTTGAACGGTAGTTAACTCTGTAATGTAACAAATAAATTGTTATCATTCATTGAAACCCACAAACATCAACAGATTTAAAACTTATTTTCAAAGCACTCTGTCACTTCTCTTCAAGTTGTGTGTTTGGGAGAACAATGACTGTTACTTAACAACCAAGACTGTGATCTAATAAACAGAACTGACAGTATTTAGCGGTATGTCTAAAAGCCAGTCAGTCAATGTTATGTTCGACCGCTTTCTATTCACAAGCCTGATGAAAGCGTCACGTGTATTAACCACTGTCTAACCCTGGCCAATTTCCCACTGCCAATCGCAATGATGGTTCGGCTAGCTACTTTGCTGACCATTCAACAGTAAAGTTTATTTGTCAAAGGTACAGCAAAGCGCAGGGCTAGGCTGCCTTTGTTGATAACTGTTACTCACACAAAAAGTTAATCGAATTCACAGAGCCCAGATATTTTCTAAAAAATCAATAACGAACTCAAACATATTCTTATGAATTAGTTCTGAAAACAGTCTTACAGTCGCAGTAACTTTCCAGAATTTAATGTTCATTACTAAGTTAACAATACGTTTAGTGAAAAATAAGACCAATCTCTATAAAAAAAGATATTTTAACAAAGCTTAACCATCAGTCAAGGTTTGGGAAACTCAGATACGCGAAATTCGTATTTCACGTATTCACTCTTTAATCTGCCCCTCAGTGGCACAG
>NW_013670801.1:55398-57655 GCF_000517525.1 Limulus polyphemus | reverse complement strand
AGGGACGGCTAGCGCAGATAGCCCTCGTGTAGCTTTGCGCGAAATTCAAAAACAAACTCTTTAATCTTAAAGAGACACTTCTATGACGAACAACCTCCGCAATCCCTACATCTAGGATCTGTAATCGGAGTTCTTCCAAATTATTTAACATAATGTGCAAAAATTTATAGATGTACAAAAACAAGGTAGGGGTGAAAACACCAAACCATACAAAAATCACTACATAAGTAGCGAAATCTTTCAAAGAAAAACTTTTATCTACAACTAAATGTCCAATTTCTGTCAGTTGCATGAACTCAGGTTTGAATAAAAGCATTTAAACTGAAGAATGCTCTTACAATGGCTAATTCCAATAATTTGTAACATTGACTCACTGGCTACTTACGTAGTAATTTGTGTATTCATCCCTACCTTGTTTCTGTACTTTTTGGCCTTGCCATCCCCACATCATCCTTATATATATTTCTTCAATTTTTTTTATTACTTGTTTCCCCCTATATTTTTTTCTTTAAACGAACGGTAGTCGCTATGAAGGCAACAGTTTTTAGCCTGGCGTGATGAGTTGTCTTGATGGACATCATGTGTTGAAGTTAGTGAAACGCTATACTGCTTCTGCACTCCCCAAGTTAATTAAAATACAACATTTTGGTGTGTAAATCATCACAACAACTTCAAGTATTGGTGAACTAGCCCTTCTGATGTCAGAATCAGAACATTTCACTGTTACGCTACTCTCCTGTTCTCTATTTTAACGATGTTTTTGGTTAAACTAAAGGTTTTCATAGCTTTTTACAACTTCGAAAACCTATGTTAGGTGTTTAAAAAAAGCCTTATATTGTTATAAGAGAGATTTTAGACTACGATGAGCAATACATATCATGCGGCGGCCATTTTTACCTCCCGACCCATCCCTACTAATAAGCACTACCGTGCTTAGTGATACTGAAATGGTCAAAAGCATTAGAACTTCTAAATCTTTTCAAGAAAAATACCACTCAGTGACTTAATCAAAATATTGACTTTAAACGTTTTAGCATTTAATATCAATGGATAAATCAGGTTGTAATTTTGTTTGGTTTGGCGCATTGCTACACAATTGGTTGTCTGTGTTGTGTTTACCAAGATGATAGAATTACTACTTTTATCGTTATAAGCCCTCAAACTTACAACTGTGCCACCGGGGTATAATTTGGCTCAAATTGTTTGCAGACATTATAATTAGTGAGTTAAAGTAAACACTGCTAATAATTTTTCACGGTACCAATAAATTGACTGATTTAGTTTTTATAAATATAAAACACGTATCTTAATCACACAGAGAATCTTATGTTCAGATGTGTTGTCAGTTTTGTGGGATCTATTATATAACAGCCATCTTGTTATTATACTTGTCACAATACGTTAATACTAGGCCTATTACATTTTTAAACGCTACATTATTAACCTAATCCCTTAAGGATGTTCAACAATTAGAAGTGTTCCAAGCACACTATATTGTCTTGTTATTGTTGTAACAATTTCTACCGTTAGGCGGGTTATTTTGTATTAATCGACAGAAAAAAAATCTCCTTACAATTCGTTAGCTTAACTAACGTTTACTACTAAGCCTAAGTTCATAGTAGACACTAACACAACAACTGACTAAACATCTGATAGTAATAGTAGATAAACTAACAAATTGCTAACTCAATAATCAGTCATCCTCTGTCGTATTCACAAATCAATCCTCACTAGCCTAACTTCCATTTTATACAAGTCAATTATTTTCGTAAAGTGTCAAGAAAGTTCTTTAATGCTACTTCAAAACTCCTGAATAATAACACAAACATACCATAGAACATCATACTAAATTCCAATGGGTTAAATCAGAGATAGATAATACAATACTAGTTTTGATTTTTAATAATAATGAAACAATTCTATATATATTTTAGAAAGTTACAATCTTACACATCTGGTTATGTTTAAACTTGTATTTTATGGTAAAGCTACTAAAACCATTCTTAACTTTCAATTACTGAAGGGCTGTCACTTTTATAACGCACTCGTAGCATATAGTACAGGAACTATTTTGTGGTATTGTACAAATTTGAATCAGGCTCACCAGCTCCGAAATCTAAAGTTCTACCAGAGAGCCAGCTCGCACCCTAAAAAACTAATAGTTTAGTTATTAACATTTATTACAGACGTAATTTTCCAAAATTATGTATTTACTTTTCTTGAAAGTAGCATTCAATCATTCTAACAAGCTACATAA
>NW_013670801.1:53126-54748 GCF_000517525.1 Limulus polyphemus | reverse complement strand
TGGGGGCTGTTGTACAAGAAACCTCGTATGGTGTATTTACTAAAAGTATAGCCATAGGTTTAAACCTGTCGTACAATTGTTGTTTGAAGTTAACCACACAGCTACACAATGGGCTATAATGTGCTCTGCCCATCACGGGTATCGAAACCCAGATTCTACACGTTGTAAGTCCGCAGGCATGCCGCTGGGGGGCTGTTGTACAAGAAACCTCGTATGGTGTATTTACTAAAAGTATAGCCATAGGTTTAAACCTGTCGTACAATTGTTGTTTGAAGTTAACCACACAGCTACACAATGGGCTATAATGTGCTCTGCCCACCACGGGTATCGAAACCCAGATTCTACACGTTGTAAGTCCGCAGACATGCCGCTGGGGGGCTGTTGTACAAGAAACCTCGTATGGTGCCTCTTGACAGAAGAACCATTCTAAGGGGTGACTGAAGATCAGAGTAACTATCGTAAACAAAACCCAAAATATTTACATATAATGTATGTACATTTTTTCATAAAGGATAACTTGACAATGAATAGCCTTTAGGTTAACAGAAAATTAAATTAGTTATTTTTATTAAATTTATAATCACATTTGTGGTATAAAATATCTTACAACTACTGGTATATTAAATCATTCCACCGAAACCATCAATAAACAAAATTGTCTTTACGACCCTTGACATTTCTGGCCAGAAGCTTTAGCGTGTGTTGTTGCCATAGTAAGGACTCTGTTGACAGGTGAAACTGAATATGGTTGTTGCTTGGCAACCAATATTTAAAATCGGTTATTCTGAAAAGGAGTCTTATGCGTTTTGATAATTAATGAACACTTCAATGTACTGGTACAGTTACTTTCTACGTTTTGTTGTTAAATGAAACACCACATTAAGTAGATAATATACAAATTATACCCCCCCCCCCCCGCATTTTACTTTGGTATAAGTGCATGGCCCACAATTTTACGCATAAATACACCTTTAACGACACTGATAATATATATTCCCTACCTAATATTTGCTTAAACTCTAACTTAACACAAAACATTTATTATTGCTTATCTAAGTACTTTTTAAAGTTTAGTAGAACATTTGATTGTGAAGTTTAAAGTATTTCATTGCTATGGACCTATATATAGAACACACTATATAACCATTGTTTTAGCCTTTAAAAGTGTGATATTAACCACATGCAAGTTTGAAATTTTGTGCCAGCATGATGAAAGGATATTCCCCTTCCAACTTTCCAAAGTTTATCAGTTTCAAATAAATAAGGAAATAATAAAACATGTCTTTTTTGTTTCTTATTGTGTATCTAAAAATAAATCTGGTGCTACAACAGTTATCTATAAACTTGTCAGAGTAAGAGGAAATCCTCATATATCACAGTTCTAGGACAATTGTTTATCTATAAACTTGTCAGAGTAAGAGGAAATCCTCATATTTCACAGTTCTAGGATAATTGTTTATCTATAAACTTGGCAGAGTAAGAGGAAATCCTCATATATCACAGTTCTAGGACAATTGTTTATCTATAAACTTGGCAGAGTTAGAGGAAATCCTCACATATCACAGTTCTAGGACAATTGTTTATCTATAAACTTGGCAGAGTTAGAGGAAATCCTCACATAT
>NW_013670801.1:48667-53060 GCF_000517525.1 Limulus polyphemus | reverse complement strand
ATATCACAGTTCTACAAATATTGTTTATCTATAAACTTGCCAGAATAAGAGGAAATCCTCATATTTCACAGTTCTAGGATAATTGTTTATCTATAAACTTGGCAGAGTAAAAGGAAATCCTCACATATCACAGTTCTAGGACAATTGTTTATCTATAAATGTGACAAAGAAAGAGAAAATCCTCATATATCACAGTTCTAGGATAATTGTTTATCTATAAACGTAATAGAGAAAGAGGTAATCCTCACATCACAGTTCTACAACAATTGTTTATCTATAAACTTGGCAGAGCAAGAGGAAATCCTCACATATCACAGTTCTACAACAATTGTTTATCTATAAATGTGACAAAGCAAGAGGTAATCCTCACACACCACAGTTCTATGATAGTTGTTTATCTATAAACGTGATAGAAAAAAGAGGATATCCTCAAACATCACAAAACCCCAATATTTAACCTCACTTGCCCAGTCTGAGCCGTTTTGTTTGCTATACAACACAAAGCTACACAATGGGCTATCTTTGCTATGCCCACTTTGTGTATCGAAACCCACTTTTTAGCCTTGCAAGTTGAGCAGTGGGAGTTTTCATAACTTGAAGGTACACTTGTTCATTCAATAAGTTTTTACCTCTTTTGTGTAGTTCATGATAAAAAAACAGAAACAGGTCATCGATGTTGTGATTAGACTCGCATTTGTCAAAGAGAAGGTGAAAGAAGCCCATCTCTTTAGTTCATTTTTAGTAAAGTACATATTGTAAAGAAAATTCCACATTTATAATCATTCATCTTAATCCTAAGGGAACTATATTTTGAAAATTAAATGTTTTACTTAGGAAACATGGTAGAGGATGTTTTTAAAGTGTCAGAGGAAGTGTTTGCTATGTTTTCTGATATCCTCAATAAGAATATCAAGCCCATCTAATAAAGCTGCAGAAGGTATTGGATGTTCTGGGCACTGTTCACTGAGCCTTGCAATATCCTATACACTGACATGGTAGTTACTCATATCATCAATCTCACATTGTTGGAAGAGAGAGAAATAAAAACAATGCTAGTTTATGAAGAAAGAAATTTAGGTATTTAGAATAATATGACTACCAAGGTCCACCTTTAGTGTTTTGTTTGAAATTAAGCACAAAGCTACACAATGGGCTATCCGTGCTCTGCCCACCAAGGGTATCAAAACCCGGATTCTAGCATTGTAAGTCTGCAGACATACCGCTGTGCCACTGGGGAGCCCACCTTTAGTGTTTTGTTTGAAATTAAGCACAAAGCTACACAATGGGCTATCCGTGCTCTGTCCATCAAGGGTATCAAAACCCAGATTCTAGCATTGTAAGTCTGCAGACCTACCGCTGTGCCACTGGGGAGCCCACCTTTAGTGAATAATGCTTCGATTCTCAGTGTGTCGTTGGTGAAAGGGTAGATCTGACAGATTGAAATTCTTCCCATTCTTCGAATTTCTTTACTTATACATATTTTATTCATTCTATTCTATCAATTTTGACAAACAGAGAAATATCGCTGTTAATCCTGCCCATAATTCATGCATAAAAACTGTCATATTTCACACACAGTGTAAGACATTTCACTTTCAGCCACTGTTTAGTTCATCAGAAGAGCCATCAATGATTCTATTATAACATCTCCAGGAATAGAAGTTCTTTGTACTGTGTGAGTTCCAAAAACAACCATTCTGAATGCATAACACTCCATTACTCCTGGTGCTGGTGCGAAACCAACTTTAATATTGGAGATTATCACAACTATCATGCTGACTTTAGAGAGAGTACATCTTACATAGCAGGACTGAATCTTTGCACAGAGAAGACAACCCCTTTCACTACTGACCCAATCTGTCTTATGATATATATTATTGTGTGTATGTGTTATCTGGTATACACATAGTGTCAATAATCACATTACTCAAACATCTCTGGAAAGTCCAAAGATGTACCGTGTACTTCAGACTTTTTCTACATCGACCTCTTTTACGTTAACCTTCAGACTCTATAATCTGCTAGCGACTTACTTGTTCAGCAGTTCGAGCATGAGTAATGCAAAAGCGAATTACCACCCAAGGCTTTTGTAAGAAGTTTTTAAATATTGGATTCTTCTATAGGATACATAAAGAAGGAATTTAACATCCAGTTCATGAAGATTTAACACTTCCTTAAATCCTCTTTGGATAACACACATATCATATGGATGTATTTAAGTGCGAATGTTTTCAACGTCATTTCGGAATACGTGATAAGTAACTGCTGTATCATTATTTCGCCAATCATAAAGACATGGCCCAAGGATCGACACAACACACCCATAACTAGTTTGATACGTGGCCATTGCTTGTGTATACTGTAACTTCGTACCTTGAATGTATATTTGCACTTTGTTGTACGAGATAAAAAGTATGATTACGTATCTTGAATAAATGATAATAAATTGATACGTCTAAGCCTAATTCCATTGTAACATGGTTTTTTACTGCCGGACGAAGGGCATCTGCTCGAAATGTTGCACAAAATAAACTAGAAAAAAAGTTTTCATTTGGATGTGTCTATTTATTTTTTTATCATCATTTGCGGAACAACACTCATTCAATTATGATTAGACACTAATTCTTGGCAACTGTTATGCTAAAATTCAAAATGTGGAGGAGGAAAACTGCCCATTAAAGCAGAACGAGCTATGTGTATTGATCTCTCTGTATTAGTTTTCAAAATCCAGATGAAGGAAACCCTCCAGTGAATTCACACATACCTTACACAAGTATTCCTCAAAGATAGAACCCTAGGAATCAGGCCATTAAATTGAGACTTGGTCAGTTTTGTCAGATTAAAGTATTCACCATTAGTTGCGAGACCTACCAAAGTCTATTCCACCCGACCCCTTTTGCTGTTGCATGTGTGTTCTCCAAAAGATAGACTCTGTTACAATTAACGTGGTCTTTCACCTTTGCATCCATAATATGGAACGAGTGGTGTAAAAATTGCTAAGTCACTTTGCAATAACAATATCCAGTAGGAGTGGCAATGCATAACAAATACTCGCATTGGTGTTTCAAGTGGTAGAGCCATCTGAACACATTTTGGCCACATAAAATGTTTGGAATGACTGTTGCCCACTGACCTAATGTTGAGTAGTAAACACTTGGAGCTTGTACAAACTGGTTTGCTGGAAAATTTATCAGGAGTGGAACAAAGAGAAACGCACAAGGCTACGGTCACTTCAGTAACTTTAACAGTCACTTGGAAAAGGAAATCATCAGGGACACTACGTTTGGAATAATTATACTATTTAGGGCATTTGTTACAGATTACACCAGCTTCCAAAACTTTTGTCACCCACGCCCTCCCCCTAAATAAATACGGTTTCTTGCACACCTCTCCATTTTTAAATGAGTGAAAGAGTGAGTTAAGTAACGACATTGAACACACGGATACACATTAAAATGCTCTATGTGTTGTAGTAATTACTTATTATTTTCATCAATGAAAAACATTTCATTTTTAATTATTGCTCTACTGACTTTACTCTAATCGCTCTGCAGGAGTTTTCTTCAAATGTATCTTCTTAATTCACAGTCACGTGGCCCTAATATGCACCTTCCCCTTATAGCTGTCTACACTTCATGTCATACGAAGCATCTGTATTTCTTGGACATGAATGAACGATGTATTGCCATCAGGTTCCCCACTTCAATGAGTCTTATAAACCACCTACTAAGTAAAGTGATGAAACATTAACAACTTCATAACCACAAAAGTGTCTCAATTTCATTGGATATCGTAAATGTTAATGTGAAATGATGCGAATGTTTCCACAGTGAGCAAGTTGCGATTTAATTAACTGACACCAGGGTGTGAATAACATTAGTGTAGACTTTGTTTGTATTTACCGTCTGCATGCAATATGCACAAAGATACACAATGAATTATCTGTTCCTACCACGGGTATCAAAACCATATTTTGAGCGTTACAGACCCTTAGGTTTATCGCTGATCCATGGGAGGAGAGATAAAATCACGACACTAGAATAAACAGCTTCTACGACATTCAAGAAGAATTCAAAGAGAAAGAATGACCTTAACCAGCGAAACTGCCAAGTGTGTTTACATATGATTCAAAAAACGTGGCAATATAAAAGTCCAAATATGCATCCATATCCTATGGCAGTTCCATTACACTTCCACGGTAAATCTTTTTGTAGACAAAATTCCCATCTTATATAAAGCCTCGTCGAAAGAGTAGTACTTTCAGGACAATAAGGGTTTTTTATTCATAACCACCACCCAATATATTTTCTGAACAATTTACTTTGACCACAAATTTTATATCAACAATTTTTTTAACATTTTAAAATACTGATGCAATCAATTACTTTTCAAT
>NW_013670801.1:40843-47667 GCF_000517525.1 Limulus polyphemus | reverse complement strand
ATTACACTTCCACGGTAAATCTTTTTGTAGACAAAATTCCCATCTTATATAAAGCCTCGTCGAAAGGGTAGTAGTTTCAGGACACAGCTATTTTCAATAAGGGTTTGTTCTTCATAACCACCACCCAATATATTTTCTGAACAATTTACTTTGACCACAAATTTTATATCAACAATTTTTTTAACATTTTAAAATACTGATGCAATCAATTACTTTTCAATATTGTGTAGTAGTTGTGAATATCATATAAAAAATACATTATTTGTCGGTGTATAAGACGATCCCATGTATAACAAATTAAGTTTTTTTTCTTTGAGGTTTGGTGTGTAGAATGACCTCTATTGTCAAGTAAGTGTAGGATGTTACTTTTGTAAAGAAATTCGTTGAAGTTATTTTTAAACTGTGCTAACCTGTGCTCTGGGGTAGTCAATATAACAACAAGTGTGGTTTTTTTATGCTCTTCAAATGCAATAGACAGATCAGTGCAGCATAACTTAACAAACATGTACTAAACAACTTTACCAAGTTTTCGTCACAGTTGAACTCCTTTTCTGTTACAAAAAAATTAAAAACCTTAAGACATGATGATCTACTATAAAAACATGTTTATAAAATTAATGTACGTCACAGAGACTAACCTCGTTGATATAATATTAGCAATATGACGGATGAGATCAATACATTTCAAATCAAAAATGTCTTGATTAACTGTAACTAACATGCGAGATAAATAACTTCTAGTTATGAAGAATCGAGACAAGTGACACAATTAGAGTAGGTGGCGCAATGTCAATACACTTACTCAAGAAGTCATACCAAAGTAAAAGGAACAATGTAGTTTTGGTTAAACATGCTGCTGACCGGAAAGTTCTTACTGGAACTTTATCTTTGAACCTGCGTATAAAACGAGGGGTAAAATCAGGCAGTTTTATGAGTAAAAAGTATCGTCTTGTACACCGACAAGTATGGTAAAAGAGATGGTAAAATAAGGCCAACTTACAGAAAGTTGTTGTTCAACATTAACAGAATATACAATGTGAGTACAGCAACAATAACACTGTAAAACAGATACTCTTGATTACTGTAGTTAAATAAATGTACGTGATGTGTGTACAGCAACAATAACACTGTAAGATAGATACTCTTGATTACTGTACTTAAATAAATGTACGTGATGTGTGTGTACAGCAACAATAACACTGTAAAACAGATACTCTTGATTACTGTACTTAAATAAATGTATGTGATGTGTGAGTACAGCAGCTACAATAACACTGTAAAACAGATACTCTTGATTACTGTAGTTAAATAAATGTACGTGACGTGTGTGTACAGCAACAATAACACTGTAAAACAGATACTCTTGATTACTGTAGTTAAATAAATGTACATGTGTGTGTGTACAGCAACAATAACACTGTAAAACAGACACTCTTGATTACTGTACTTAAATAAATGTACGTGATGTGTGTGTGTACAGCAACAATAACACTGTAAAACAGATCACGTACATTTATTTAAGTACAGTAATCAAGAGTGCCAATTTGTTGTGATAACAAATCTTTAAATTCTCTAAGGATTGGTCTTAAAAGGAGCGATGTATATGTATGCTTACCTATTTTTCTAAGCAAGTAAAGGAAAATTAGAACATTATGTCGTCACCTTTGAAGAAAGACATAAATAGTCTTTGGTATTGGTAATTATTAATTCATACCACATGGGGAGTACGTATAAGAAGTTTTAATCAAAGCAACGATTTAATTATGTCGTAATGTTTATGATAATGAAAACTTGGAGCAGGTTGTTTTCAACACTTGGAAACAAATATGGTAATACAGGATGTACATGTTTATTTTTTACCTTACGTTATTATGTTATACCTGCATAAAATTTTAAAAATAATTAATCGCTATGAAGGTACTTTATAAGTCATGCTTAAAGTACTTGACATTGTAGATTGATCAAAATTTAAGTACAGTAATCAAGAGTATCTGTTTTACAGTGTTATTGTAGCTGCTGTACACACATCACGTACATTTATTTAAGTACAGTAATCAAGAGTATCTGTTTTACAGTGTTATTGTTGCTGTACACACACATAAAAAACAATAATAAAGAATCGTTCAAACATCCTCTACAAGTTATTTATTAAACTTACAATGAATACCAATGTGTGTGTGTTTCTCATCTACTAATATGATAGGTTCTGTTACTATTGTATATGTATGTTTACTTAGAACACTTAAATTTTGGCTTATGATTGACTTAAGACTTTTCAATGCCTTAAAAATTAAGACCTTTTAAAGGCTCAGCAGGAACCCTGAGAAAGCTAAACATAAAAAAACCATAACCATTAGCACCACATTTAACAGCAATCATGAAAAACTGGAAACCAAAAAAGAATGTTATGACTTAAATTTCAAGCTTCTGCCGAGATCTTTTCACAAGACATGTCAGCTGCAACCAGCGATTAAATAGCTGGTACGCACTAGACTGTGAGACATGAATTAAGACTGTTCAAGCTTAATTGTCTCCAGTATCCAGACAGTCAGTCCAAGTTCATGAGATTGATTTCAGGGAGACAATCTTATTATTTCCCCAGCTTGGATTTGACCCAAGACCTCTCACACACCAGGCTTGTGCTCAACCAGCTGAGCCAAAGGGTTAACCCCATAGCAACTGCTAGTAACACTTTTTTTGTAACAACTGAAGCAACTAAATACTCAAGTATCACTAGGCAAAATGTGCAAACAATGTTATGGAGGAAAAACATTGCTTCAAGAGCTCAGAAGAATCTTCTTGTCACTAAAGTGCAGAACAAGGTAGGCTTAATAGCTATTATTGAAGTAAGTAATACACAATATTCCAAAACAAATAAAATACAGTGAGGTTGTTGAATGCCATAATCCTTTGTTGCGAAATTATTCCAAAAGACTATCACTGTCCAATTTGGCCTTGGTTTCATTTCATCTGTGGCCACTTTTTAATGTTTTTATTCCTCTCAAAATTAACTCGAGGTCTTTACAAAATTTCTGATTAGACTTTACTACCAGTGTTACTACTACTGCTAGTTTTTGTTAGGTTCCCTCAAACCTGAGTGTTTACAGTTTTCTAAATAATCACAGTAAAGAACAAGAGTGCTCTTAAGTTACATCAGACTTCAAATTACAGAAGATTAAACTTGTTAGAATACGTTTCCAAACTGTTAAGCTTAGGATGTTGTAGAAAGAGCAGTTAGCTTAGTGGCAAGAACCGTGGAAGATTCCCTGATAGTAGCACGTCTTGGAACTAATGATGTTAACAGTGGTACACCTGAGTTTATTGTTTACTGCGTACCTTTTCTTTGGCTGCAAGGTACGTTGCCAGATTATCCGCCACAGAATGCCTCGTGTATAAAGTATAGATTGACGATCTGCCAACCGTTATCCTTTAAATGGTATCACTTCAGCATGCATCAAGCAACTAGTTTATCTAAAATTTTGATGAAACTGGTAAATTTTGGGAAGTTTGAAAAGGAATGCCATTTGTTCTTGGTGGTAAGTCATTCCAAACCTATAGAAAAGGGACATGCATGTAACCATGGTAATGAAGGAATTAAAAGCTCAGAAGCAGCTATTATATCTGGTAACAGCTTCTCGGGTGTACCACTGTTAACATCATTAGTTCCAAGACGTGCTACTATCAGGGAATCTTCCACGGTTCTTGCCACTAAGCTAACTCAGGTGTACCACTGTTAGCATCATTAGTTCCAAGACGTGCTACTATCAGGGAATCTTCCACGGTTCTTGCCACTAAGCTAATTATGAAGTTTTTTTTAGAATTTTAAAACCATTAATAATACTACAGAAATAATATACGAATGCCATTAAATGATCAAAAATATATGACAATCTAAAGATCTGAAAGCTATAGGTATGGGTAAGCTGGTTACAAATTCTAAAATATGGATATTTAGAACAGTAGGCTTAGCTTGGAAATGTTTTGATTAAAAACAGTTTAAAATATTAATGATCCTGAAACTTAGTGTTACAGATTTAGTAGCAGATAAAGTGAATAGATTACAACTAATACTTTGTGACAAACTGATACAACTAGATGGTTTGGACGTGATGTAGCAAACAAGGTTACCGTATACGTTTCAGTCTCTTACTCCCATAGTCAATTTTCCAAAATTTCCGTATGCTTTGAGTCTTTTGTTCTTAGTACTGAAAGTCTGTCAAGGGAGTAGTTAAGTTCCTTTAGTTCTCCTTACAGAATATGGTCACATAATCAGGGCATCACATATTCACTGTGATCTGCCACATGCTGCAGACAGTAACAATGATCTTTTCTACTGATTAAGTGACCCTCGGTCATGTGGGTGGTGCCTCTGCCCTGAGAGATCTGGCATTATTGTCTTCCCTATATAATGCCAAGTTTTCTCAGTCTGGGTCAAGATGAGGATAAAGAACGATGACAACGTACATTTGAGATTGAAATATTACCTGATCTGCTTTAAACACACTTCAGCAAAGGTGCTAAAATTAAATACACATGCCCTATAATGACCCTAATTACATTTGTGAGCATTGAGAATGTGAATTGTTTCACCAAGCTTAAAACTTGTGTTTGGTTATGAGAAATCAGATCTTACTCCATAAGTAATTTTCTGACAAACCTCCAATTATTCTGTGGCACCTGTCTGATTACTCAAAGGTAAATCAGTGAATATCATAGTAGTTGACTTATTACATGTCTTAAACTTCATTTGCATAGACTATGACCACAAAAGGGGGAGGTGATAATCTGGTGCAGTGGTTCCTAAACTCTTTTAGTCTGAAGCTCCTTTGATGTGAATAAAAAACTTTGAGGCCCCCAACCTATAACTTTAGCATGGTGATTCAAAAACATCACTGTAGTAAAAACAATAACATCTCCTTTCAACATACTGGGTCATTTAATTAATTCAACATAATTTTTATCCGCATATTATTTGTTTAGAATTAAAATTAATTCAGCAACTTCGTTTTTGGTCCCCAGCTCCCACGTTGAGACTAATAATGGTTGGAGGCGGCTTGAATGGATAATGAAGAAAAACTTTAATATAAGTTTAACATAACAGCAAATGTACAACATTTCGACAAGGTTTTGTCATCATCGGGTAAAAGTAATTTACACCAAAAAAAACCCATAGTATATCTATTAAAAACACATTCATCTTAAATAAAGAACCCAACATAAACAAATGAAAAATCAAGGAATCTATCTTAATTACTGATCTAGTGTATTGGAAGTGAGGTAAAAGCTTTAGAGAAGTAACTTAAATTTAAACATATGTAAACTGTGTTCCGGCTTACGTTCATAAAAGAAAGGGCAAAAAAAATGCTGATTGGAATTTTCTACAGACTGTATGATCGATCAGGTTGTTGACAGGAATATGTACAAATGCGCAGGGAGATTAGTAATGCTACAAACAGAAACAAACTTATTATGGAAGACTAGGAAAGCTGATTAAGTTAGTCTACTTTCGTCAAGTGAGACTGGAGATTTTTTTTGGTTTGAGGAAAATTGTTTTCTCATTAAGTACATGAAAGGTCCCATTTTAGACCTTGTTCTATGTACTGAAGGGGATATGGTTAGAAAGTTGATGGTGCAAGACCACTAGTGGTCATATTGAAAAACAGTTGCACATTCAGTAAGTGTCAAGTTTTTAATTTTAGAAAAGTTAGCTTCCAAAAACTGCAAGAAATTTGACAGGAAAAATGGGGTGGTTATTTTGAAAGAGAAGAATGTTAATGAAACATGGGAATTTTTTTTTAATTCAATCAAGCTAGCTGAAAAGAAATGCATTCCTTTCAAATGTTTGCATTCAAACTGAAAGCCTCCAGATGGATAGCTTGTAAGATCATTAAATTCACTTGTAACATGGAGGATATTGAGATTTATGGAAATGACAAAATTAAAGTTGAGAGGGATCATGAGCTTTTTGCCTTAAAATATCAGATCCCCCCCCAAATATTTACATCAACCACAAGGGTTCTTACTGATGAGAGTGAAAACAAGACATAAGTATATAATTTTTTTTGTTAAACGGTGAAAAGGATTTTGTAGAAAACAAAATTAAAATCTTTGAGACAGGATTACTGAATAAAAAATTTGCCCAATGCACATATGACAAATAATTTAACCAATGGCAGAAGATTTGGCTCAGACATGAAACATTTATTTTGCAAAATAAAAAATTAGCCAATTTATTATAAAAAAAAGACTTGATCAAACAGTATTATCTACTATAAGTCAGAATGATCATTTCCAAGTCTACAAAAAACATCAATCATTATTATTCATATACCATTAATCCTTGGAAAAAGGATTGTTTCCTAAGCCTTATCTTGCTATATATTTACCACTGCATTTTTGAGCAGAGACAAGATATAAGACCTGGTAAAATAAATTTTATGCGAGTTTAGTAAATAAAAAACAATTAATGATAGTAAAATAAAGTAATGGATAAATTGGTGAAACATATTAAATTATAAAGCTGAACAATTATTAACCAAGTGCTTATGAGCAATGGTTACATCGATGGACATCAGATATAATATTTGATTAATATTACTTTGATTAACTCAAGGTTGTTCAGCTTAACTGATTAGCGTCACAACTCACAAAACAATCAACTAATTTAAACAAGTGGTTTTGATTATTTCAACTATCCAAGTCTCATGTAAAAAGAACGAATTAGTTGAATGTAATCAACTAATGAGCCCGATGATTAATCAATTACAAAGTTCCACTAATTGCTCAGTTACACTATATCCACAGGAAGTTTATTGCATTCAAAC
>NW_013670801.1:39037-40429 GCF_000517525.1 Limulus polyphemus | reverse complement strand
AAAGCATAGAAGCTTATATAGGTGTACAGTTCTTCAACAGACTAAACCATAGTGATACTCGTGCAACTGTACACATAAGTATGCGTACTCCGAGTTCTATTATAATTAGAGCAGAACACCATGTTAACATGTTGTTATAGCAACATGCCCAATCATGTACACTTGTGCATAAAGTACATATAGATTTGGGTCAGGGTGTACAAAAGTAAATATATTTGTATGTATTCACAAAAATTAAACTATTTTTTATATATTTTCAGAGGATTAGTTCAAGATGTAAAAATGGCATATCAGATTATAAAAACAATCATGTCTGCACAAAAATAATAATAAAAATACCAAACTGAATTTAGCTCCTGTTATCTGTTATACCAGTTATTGCTAGTTGGTACATAAATTGCCCCTAAAGTTTTTCTGTTCACTGCAGCTGACACCTAAATTTGTGTGGTAATGTTGTACATTGATATTCCACTATATGCTGCCATACAGTAAATCAATTATTTCTGTCTTCTATGTGTTCGTTTCCCTCAAGATATTAGAGAGGCCTGTATGATAACATCTCACTGCCACGGGAAAATTCAGCTTATTTTAAAGATGTACTAGATAGCATTGACTGACAATTAGATGCATTGAATAGAAAAAAACAAAACATTTAGAGGCCATATATGTACAAGCCACATTGAATGGGTTAAATTACCTGCAATAATATATGTAGAAAAAGATATTTTTTTTCTCTGCCAATCCAACAATTTTATTTAATTCTTCCTGGCCCAAAGTGTCACTTAGGACTCAATTGTAACTATTTAAAAATTTCTATATTCAAACTTTCCATAATTTTGATATTTTAACAACATAAAGTATTTATTTCATGAATATAAAAAATTGTTCACATTTAAATTTCTGGTGTTTATGTTACTACGTGAACTGTAATATTGTATTTTAAATCATTATTTTGCTTTTTTGCTGTTTCCTGAGCTTATATGTATTTCTTCCAATCAAATTTCATCATTTTCTATGAGCTTAATGTTTACTTTACATTTCTACAACTTCTTTTTGATCAGAGATATTTTGATGCTCTTTAATTCAGAATACAATAGTGTAGTGTGAAAATTGGTCAAGTGTTTGAAAAGTATGAACAATAATGAAGCAACATGACAATTTAAAAAAATTTCTATAACATTCAGTAGCCATATATATATTTATAATTTTTTTTCATTCCTGATATATTTGTGTGATACTATATCTACAGTACAAATTTTCCATAACAAGACATCATCAACTAGTACAGATATCAGCGGGTACGGAGGCTAAGCCTGCATTGGCAAACTAGCCAGATGACACAAACCTCTATTTAAAATACCGAATACCATGTTAAGTTTATTACATTCAAAT
>NW_013670801.1:27169-38192 GCF_000517525.1 Limulus polyphemus | reverse complement strand
CACTCTTGTCTGGTCAAATGGTTTTAAAATGATACAAGGAAGCAGCTAGTCAACAGCACCTACCACCAGTTGTTGGACCACTCTTGTCTGGTCAAATGGTTTTAAAATGATACAAGGAAGCAGCTAGTCAACAGCACCTACCACCAGTTGTTGGACCACTCTTGTTTGGTCAAATGGTTTTAAAATGATACAAGGAAGCAGCTAGTCAACAGCACCTACCACCAGTTGTTGGACCACTCTTGTTTGGTCAAATGGTTGAATTTCACAATCACTTTTTTGGAGCACCCACCACCCCAAAATGTAGAGTGAGTTTTTGCATGGCCTTAAACATGGACAAAGTTGTAATAACAGTAGAGTTCATGTACATATAAATTCATTGCTTTGTGCTTTAAAAATGAACTGTGAACCCCTGTCCATGGGGGCTGTTAACATTTGTTGTTTTCCCACTTGTAGTACCTAAGATGTTTGAATATTGTAAGGATAAGTATGCAGCAAATAACACCTGAAGTGACACATATATGGTCACTTCAGGTGACAAAACTATATCATGGTTTATGTTTTTAAAGTGTCAGTAACAAAGTGACACACAATGATCACTTCAGGTGACAAAATCAAAGCATTGTGCATAATAACAGGATCACTTCAGATTATAGTTACTATACTGTCATAAAACAAAAATCTGTGATGCATTATGACATAAGATTATTTCAAATAAATGCAACAATATTGTACTGTTCTCATTCTAGGTCTCTCCCATGACAAACAAACTTGTGGGCATCATAATATTGTACTGTTCTCATTCTAAGTCTCTCCTGTGACAAACAAACTAGTGGGTATCACAATATTGTACTGTTCTCATTCTAAGACTCTCCTGTGACAAACAAACTTGTGGGCATCACAATATTGCATTGTTCTCATTCTAAGACTCTCCTGTGACAAACAAACTTGTGGGCATCATAATATTGTACTGTTCTCATTCTAAGTCTCTCCTGTGACAAACAAACTTGTGGGCATCACAATATTGCATTGTTCTCATTCTAAGTCTCTCCTGTGACAAACAAACTTGTGGGCATCACAATATTGCATTGTTCTCATTCTAAGTCTCTCCTGTGACAAACAAACTTGTGGGCATCACAATATTGCATTGTTCTCATTCTAAGTCTGTCCTGTGACAAATAAACTTGTGGGCATCATAATATTGTGCTGATGGGGTTAAAAGCACTCATGAAATAGCACTTGTGGGCACCATTGCAATGGTGCCTGTCAAAATAGACACACTGTAAATCCAAAAATTGATTAAAACAGTGATGGAAAATTATGAGCCCTGCATATGAATATCAAACTATTTAAAATGGCTGTCAAAACTATCCATATAATGTAGTAAGAAGATCAAAGAGATCACCAGGGAACAGGCTATTATATCTCACACTGTGCCCTGGTGCCCTGGTGATCTTTTTAATTTAAGCAGCATTTTGATTGTAGTTGATTAGGCTCATTTTGATAATTAAAATGTTTTTCATCACAGATTTGGATAGTCCTTCCTTATGATGTTAATATTTAACTGTAAAAACAATGTTTTTAAATATTATATAAATATATATATATATAAAATGTTTCTATCGATCTAAAAAAAAATGTGAATTCAACATTATATTCTTTCCATTTACAGGGATTCCAGAGTCCTCCTAGCATTTTTACAAATATCATGTTTAATTAAAAAGAAGATAAAGTCATGGTTTAAAGAGATGGGCATTTAGTGGAATTTGCTAATCAATTAATCGTCAGGCTCATGAATCAATTATTTCAACAAGACTTGTAGGGTTAGAATAATCAAAAATATTAATACTAAGAAATGCTATTTTTTGATTAGTTCATTATTTCAATGAGCCGTTAAACAAATCAATTAATCCGAACAATCTTGAATTAATCAAATATATTACTGAGAAATCATAATCATAGCAATATTTCAATTACTTGAATAGTTGAAATAATCAAAAACAGTATCAATCAGAAACATTAATTTGAGTTAGTTAATTATATTCATGACATTAATAGATTTAATCATAATTTCATTGATTAACTGAATTAATTGACATTAATCAATGCTCATAGGTAATCAAGTTAATTGCCAATCTCTAATAATGTCAGTTTAAAAGAAATTATGTGAAATGAACTCAACTTTTTGAGATGTGACTATATGCCCCAGGGCACTATTATTCCACAAGGTATCCCATAAAATTATATATATATATACGAGATGCATTGGGGCATATTGTAGTTTTTTCCAGGGCACCTGGGAGAAAAACTTGAGTAAACAAAAATGTAAATTAGATTAGAAACCTATGCTCCCTTCGACAAAAATCTCAAACTAAAATAAATTAAAGTTTGAAAAACTAACCAAAATAAAAAGAATAAACAACACCTGGCAGATTTTAACAGTAAAACCCATGGACTCTTCTTCAGATTTTGTTATTCTTCATAATAATGATTTCTTTAATCAATAATACAAATAATATTTACATCACATATTATAACAAGGGAATAGTAGCATTATTTCCCATGTAAAATAAGCTGGACATAAAACAATAATCGTACTGATTTTGGGATACTTTTTTTAAATTCAACTAAAGATGATGATAAAGCAATCATAGCTGCAACAGTAATTGAAATGAGTTAAAATTTGTAGCATTTAAATCAGAACATGTTGGTAATGCCATATATTTACACTGTAATGTTATCTGTAATATAATTCCATTGGTCAACATTCTCAAGTGTCCTGGCTGGGAAAATTAAATACTTAATTATCAATTTATTTTTTTACAAGATGCCACAGAAATAACAGTTAATAAAATAGCTGGAAAATTCCTGATGCTCCTGGGCATGGTGTAATGGGTCATATCACTAACATTAATTATTGATAAATGAGCTATAATCAGTTTAATGATCAAGATAATACATCCTCCACTGGCAGTTTGTAATAATGTTTTTTTTTTTTGGCTAGCAATAAAAATTGCTGGTTAACTGAAGAAATTAACGTAAGTGAAAATTGTTATATATATATTTTTCCAGTGAGAAAGTCCTTCAGCTCTTTACGCTTCAAGTAAAATCTCCAGTTTAATTTCACATTTATCAAGAAAAACTTAATAACATTTTTACTTCCAGGCTTACAAATAACACGGGTTTTATACTCGCACAAGTATACGACTGAGCCGGCAAATATAAATCAATACGTAGCATATATTAAACCTAAGAATACTACATGCAGAATGACATGGATTTTGTTTCTATTGCATTGAAATAGTAGTTTGCAAGTCAGCTAATTTCTATACAATGGTTGGCTGTTATAGCACAAAGCACCAAGGTTATCTGTGCCAAACATCTGGTTTGTATATTTAAAAATAGTCAATGTTAAGTAAAGAAATGTAAGTATCAAATAAAATTAGGTCAAAAAATTAAATACTGTACTGGATAATACACATTACAATAAAACATTGAATATTCAGATGAGTGAACAGTACACTTTACCTAACTAGCACACACATAGGCTAATGGTTTTTAGTTCATTACCCTCATTAACATATTAATTGAATTCCCAGGATGGAAAAAATACTGGCACAGACAGTAAGAATTTTTAGCTGTCACAGTATACAGTCTGTGAGATCTGAGTAATCAAAAAAAAAACAATCTTGTCACTCAAAATTAGCAAAAGTTTTGATAGTAAAAAACAAACCAACATTGCACACAACTAAAAGGAAATGAGCAATATTACTTCTTCATTCTATGTTCTAGAAGACTTATTTTTACAACTGACCATATAGTTGTGTATACTATTTAGTTCACACATTTATTTTATATAATTGATCTTCATTTTTAATTATTTTAAAATCAATTAACCTTTTCTGGACTGGAGTTTGTCATTGTCATCACTTATTTTCATCACACAGTTGAAATATTCACACAAATTGTATAACACTTAATAAAAACTTATAATTTTGGTTTAAAAAACATATTCAATTTACCCTTTCTATAATTTTTTACATTGTTGAGACACTGTTTTGAAAAAGCATTAATTTCTTTCATCTTAAAATTTAAATGTTTTTTTTTACTGTTGACCAGAAAGTTCCATTATATATATATACAATCAGTTTCAACTCGATTGATATTCATAAACAAATTTCTTTTGTCCATTTTAGTAGTCATCACTTGCAGCTATAAATCATGGCAAAGATTTATCAGTGACCTATGACCTGACCTGTTATAATGGCATCAGGTTATATGTTAAGTAACAATAATCTTGGTTGAGATCAATTTACATATCGACATTCTTTTAATATGATAAATTTAATAATAATATTCAATAAATATGGATTTGAATATTTTGACAGTGCTTATCATACGTCCTGAACCTGACTATAATTATCTAATGTCTTAACTCGTAATTCCCATAACTATCAAACAAATATATTTTACCACAAAGGATGTTTAAAGAAAGTATAAATAATTCTAGGTCTATGCTTTGTTTCAGTCTTCTGAACTTTCCATTAAATTATATTGTTCCTCTCAGCTAAATCTAATCATTTCACTTATAAACTACACTTTATTCACTCTACATTTATCCAAGTAGTTTATAATCATCCAATAATACTCACACTTTGCCTACAGTGTTTTCAAACTAGTTTCATTAGTGTTTTTGTTTAGATCACACCCATGAAGTCATAAAATCAAAGAAAATCACAAGAACAGATCCAAGAAACTATAAATCCCAAGCAAGTATATACCCATGCCTTGTGATGGGCAGAAAAATTGAAAAAAGAAATTTGTAAGTGCATTTTTTATACATCAGACTCCACAAAGATGTGATGAAATATAAGTTTGAACATTTTAAAATTGTTCTCTGCAAATTACACAAAATATCAATTTTAAAATAACTTTTAATAAAACAACTGTTGAAGTTCAGTTAGAATCATTATTCTCAATTAAATGAAAGGTGTTCACCTGTCTGGATAAAGTTAAAAAAACAAAAGATTCTCATTAATCACATGATGGCCTATCATGATATCATGATATCAATCAGTCTTAGTTGTGGTAATACATTCGTAAGCCCCCATACTTTAGTTTTAATATTAGTAAAGGTATTATTAACACCTCTTCAGCTTAGTTTATTTATAAAAATGATTTCATAAAAATGTTTTTCAATCTTTATTTATAAAAAAAAATTATAATTTTAAAATTATGATTAGTTCATCTTCAAAGCACTATAAACACTAAAAGAAGAAAAGCTGTGTGTTTATTGTTTGTTTGTTTTTAATTATGCCCAAAGTTACACAAGGGCTATCTGTGCTCTGCCCACTATGGGTATCGAAACAAGGTTTCTAGCGTTGCAAGTCCGCAGACTTGTGTGTTTATATTCTACATATAAGTAAAATGCATATCTTATACAATATTACAAAATGTGTCAAATTTTTCTGGGGACAAGTTAAGTTACTATCTTAGCTCCCAGGATATATTATTGGTTCCTAATGTCAGAGATATCAAAGTACACTTAATTTGGGTAGCTAAAATGAAATAAAATTATCTAACAAAATATTTAATGCAACTCGAAAAACTACCATCTTTATAAACAGTATATCCTCTCATCCTTGTTTGTGTGCACATATATGTAGTTTTACAAAAAGTGTTTAACACTTATTTTATTTCAATTTATCACACTGTAGTTAGTACTTGAATTATGTTCTAATTTTACACTTTTATTTGAAATTATCTAATTACTGATAACATACAGCAAAGCTTTATAAGATAATAATTTGATTTTGATATAACAAAAAAATGTTTTTAATTTACTAGACTGTATCTATTGGTTATGAGTGTGAATATCATATTATCATAAGAAATTAATAAATCTTTCAAGTACTGAAATCTTTAAAGTTTCCTTTGAAGTTAAATTTTTCTGAAGTCAAAACTGATACTAAACACTATTTACACCCAAGATTCTAATAACACTATAGATGCTTTAGCCAACTAAGATGCATCTTAACTGGTACAGAACTCAGTTTGTTAATTATTAAAGAATGAAGTGAACAGAAATTTTGATAAATACTATTGCCAAGTATCTTGTAAGTCACAGAATCTATTTATTTATTATTGTTTTAAAATGTCAATTATAAAGTAAGACTTACATTATTTGAAATATACTAATTTAGTTAGCTAAAGTGTATTCCCAGTTAGTAGGGTCAGTCTTAAATCCCATCCAAACTCAATAGATTTAAAATCTTCTTTGGAAACTACCACAATTTTCACACATTATTAACAGTGTAAAGGTGTTTCAAAACACAGATGTATACGACTGAAAAGCATTAGTGACTAAAATCAAGTAACTTGAGTGATATCATTATGTCAGGAAAACACGTACATTCAAGAAGTCTTAACATAAAATGATAAAAACCCTACGGTCAGAGTGGTTTTGAAAGGTGGATCTTTTGAGAGTGATATCAGACACACTGAGCAAACTATTAAATTTTATACACTTAAACAAAACTCTGATAAATTTGAATAAATATTATAATCTAGGAAACACATTAATTATATGTACGCAGAGTCAGTCCAATGGACAGACCCCATATTGGAGGACTATAATTCCAAATTTACTGTGTATCTAAACAAAATATGAAAAGCTTTTAGTGAATTGTACAAGTCTATTGTACACAAAATATCAGATGTGTTACTAAAGTATATGTACTCAAAATGTTTGTTTATTGATGACATTAGTCTGGCTCGGGCTCTGAAGAGAGTACAAGGTGACGTTCATGTGAAGACAAAAAAATACCCTCGTCTATCGTACAGTTTTTCAGTATACATGCGTACTACATCTGGTATTTACTCTCCTCTATCACAAACTAAATAAACAACACAGAGTAAAATGACTAGTTGATAACTCTGGCACCAAATACATATTGTTGGATGACATTCTGTAAAGGTGATTGCATGTGTACTTTGAACTCACCTGTGCACAAAGAGTTAACCTAATGCTTAGGTATATAATATTAATTGTAAATATTGCAATACAACTTCCTAAACAACCAACCTGTTCTATTTTATCAATATATATGTATATATAATTTTGGATTATAATTTTAAAAAATACAACTGTTGGGTTTATACATTTCTAACTTAACAGAGAAATAATTCTGCAATAAGGACCAGTTTGAATTGTCTTTCAAAGCGTATGCTTCTTACTACTAATATTCAAGTGTGCACTTTCAGTGTTTACATTTAGCCACTGAAGCAGACCACAACTAAAAGCTAATAATGATTATAAACACCTGCATCAAGTTTCCTTTAGTATTTCTAGAGAAAGATAATTGAAAAGACAGTTTACAGCTTAAAAAAGAAGTACACATATTTAAACAAGGTACAATTCTAATAACCCACATCTGAATCCCCATTCAGAAAGTTATTATTTTCCTCCTGATGGTTTAACGAGTTTCATTAATCAACAGATATTTTTAAGATGGATTGTATAAAGTGTTTGTAAAGATGCTGCATTTTTTCAATGAACATTAAATCAGCACCAGCACTGGAAACCAACAGATAATGCTTCTGTGTACTCATCTATAGCTATTTTAAACAACATTAGTTAGATCATTTAATGTAACTACTTTATTAGTTTTTAATTTTACTGTTTATTATTATACACATATTGCAGCATTGTAAGTTTAATATATGCACTTAAGACTAATCTCCTAAGACAGTTGAATCTTGAGAGACATTATTGATCTTACTGAACCTAAATATTGCATGTTTCTGTAAATTTTGTAACTCTGTAAAAACAGTGAAGTAACATGAAAATAAAACAATTGGATCTGTGGTACGATAATGACCTGTTTTGATTAGGCAGCGAGCATTAATCTGATTATTATAGAAACACTATGCTAAACTTAATAGCATACATCTGAGTAATTGTTTGTCTGGCCCCCATCATCCACACTAGATCCAACAGATGATATGGTTTAATATTATTCCTGTAACTAACTCTGTTTTTGGTCTTCCTTCATATCTAAATATATTCAATCACAGCTTCACACATCTTGAGCTCTTCAAGATGACATTGCTATAACCTGATCAGTTTCACATGGATCTCTATGGAGCGAGTACTGACAATGTGTCATTAAAATCAATTACACTATCATTTCTGACATTAATTGCTATACCTGGAGAATCGAATCACTGTGATTTGGTGTTATAACCATAATTTATTTTCTTGTCTGTCACAGTGTTATACTTAGGTTTTGTAGTAATATATATTTGTCAAATGTAAAATTTATTAGTATTGTCAATAATTATATCGATATAGGGAATATAGGTGAAACATGGATTTCAACATCTGCGACTAATGTCTTGAGACAAAATTAGGAAAAACCTCTGAGCAGCCATTAGTTTCTAAATATTTCACTTACAAATTTTAAACATTTAACAGAGTAAGCAAAATTTAAAACAACCAACACTTGGCTAATATTTAAACTCTAAACTATTAACGTCTTTCATATCCAATGGAAATATAGTATTCAAGTTTTAAAATGAACACCTGGATAACCCCCAGCACTTGTCGTATTAATCTATCCAGGATAGTGCTCGTTTATTAGCATTCTCTTTTTCCTATCTTCTTCCCAAATGTCATAAAGATGCAACAAGAAACAACAATTTAAAGAATTAATCCTACAAAAACTAAGTTCATACTGAAATTATAAAATTACTGAGCAGTTGTAATCAGCTTAATTTTACAGTTAATAAAAAAAACAATATCTAAAACACTTTTCTTTTTGACTAGCATTAAATAACTTGAGTTAAATATATACAAGTTAACCTACTACTAGTGCTAGTCCTAGAGTAACCTTGTATTGAAATAAGTCTCAACAATAACACATTCAAGAAGCATAAGTGTGTGTGAAATGATAGCCTTGAAGAACCAAATACTATAATAGTTCCTTATTGTTCATCCATTTTGAGCAATAAGTATCAAACTTATTGTTTATTAACATGATTTATTTATTCCTTCATGCTTTGAAAAATAAAAACTTTTTATAAATGTTTAATATTCTGCAATGAATGTGTTCAACCATAAATCTATGATTTCCTGAAAATTAAGGGTGGGTTTAATTTTTACTTGGGGGCGTGTGTAAAAGTACAGCTTTTAAAAATTTAAGGACCAGGTGGCCCGTTGTTTTATATTAATATTATTTAATATTGAAGTACTACTACTAGTAGACTTAGTGTTAGAACTTAAACTAAATTAATGAGTTGGGTCTAACTAAAACAAAAAGTCCGCGTAAGTCGTACTTATGCATAAGCTCATATTTACGTTTAGCGCTAAATATTAACATTACACTAACGTTTTAGTTTTAATATATTACGTTATTACTATTAGGCTAACTTATCATTGCTTACAATGTAGAATTGGAATTTAGGCTACATTAACTCAGTCATTATTAGCCCTCAAAATCTTCTCTGACTATTCAAATTTTCATTAAGACTTAAAAGTTAAAGTACCGGTCTCCACTGCTTAGTAGATAATTACACAAAGTATAGTCTCACTTCGTTAAGTCAAATAGGCCTAACTGTTAAATTTCAACCTACAGGATGCTAGAAAATAATAGAATTACAGATTGTATCGAGCAGCGTTATCATTTTTGTACAATTACATGTTTTAATTAGTTATCATAAGAAATTAAACTGATGTTGATTATGTTCTGAATAGGAGGATCAGTTCAGACAAACACTGCATGCATTGGGACTAATCATGTTATTTCTAACTTCGTTTATGCAGTAGTCTATTTTACTGCAAATACACTCACTCGTCCCAATACTAAGCAACCGCGAGACTCATAAGAGCTAAGCCTGATTCTATGTGAAATATAAATTATTATGAACAATTAAAAAAAACTCAACACTTACTTTATTCTTTTCGTTTCTCCTCTTACTATAAAAACAAAGAAGGAAATGCAGTATTTTCATCCAAGTATCAATATTCCTTCGTGTTTTCGTAATAAATATTTTGGTGCACAAAAATGGCGCGCGAACGTTCAATTTAAATATAGAAATTCACGGCTGTTGTGTTTCCTCCCGCCAAAACCAGGTGGGGCGGTAATAAATTGCAAATTCAGTCAAAAGATAATAGCATATTAATATCAATGCAGTTATTTACGTATACTTTTTTTTTGACAAAAAATTTTAAAGTATGAAAAAAAATTCAAGTTATTCAAAAATCATCAATTAAATGAAACATGTAATACAAATAACCAACTGAAAAATAACAACATACATTTTGGGCTTAGTGTCATCATAATTAAATATAATGCTTCTTATTTGTTTGATCTGAGTTTACTGTGACTCATTCGTAAAAAAAACAAAACAAAGACAAAGTTTTTGTCTTTTAAAAAGCATTTTTTCGTTTGCGACTGGTTTCTTCACATCTGGTAAAACTCCATGTTTGGGCTGCCATCTGTCGATGACTTTTGTTATAGGCATCTAAGTGGAGGTTTCTACTTCGTAAACAGAGTGGGCATCACGTACAAAGTTTTATATATTAAAAATTAGAATACTTTTGTTTGTTTGTTGTTATGCATAAACTCCACCCCTGGTATCGAAATTCAGGTTTAGGGTTATAAGCTTCAGACTTACCGTTGAGCCAGTGGGAAACAATTATAACTTAATCAGGTTTATCTAATTTCAAGACTGTGTTACGTCTCCGTTTGTTAATTTACTTTCCGTAACTTCGTTCCGACGAAACTTTAGCGACACAAGTCCTTACTTAATAAAACTGGTTTATTCTTTCCGAATACGACTTTACGATACACTTATTTTCAACAGTCGCGCTATAACAAACTATAATAACGACGTTAACTTCAACAATACGTCTCTCTCTGACTGCAGTTCAATTACTCATTATCTACACACACACACATTATTCTGTCACGTTGTCTCCCTCTTTTATACACCAGACTACCCTATATCTAGTAAATGCTAGAGC
>NW_013670801.1:15561-26225 GCF_000517525.1 Limulus polyphemus | reverse complement strand
GACAGTTCTAGAAAGCAGAGGGCGTGAGAATAGTCACGTGATCTCGCTGACGCAACAACTGCTTATTTATACAATTCAGTCAAACCTATCAAAAAAGTGGCATGCTTGCAAACTATACATGAAATCAGAACACGATTTATAGTTCAATCAAATGATATTATATATATATTTTTGTGAATTCTTATTTAGTAGGTGTGCATAGATTTTGGTGCAGTATACCTAGCCATTTTTGTTGTAGGCTTCTGTGCTTGAGTGGCTTCGAAGAGAAAATTGACCAGTAGTGATGAAAAACTAATAAAATCTGTTCTTCTCTTTGAAGAATCAATATAAAAATAGTCCTATGACCTATGCAGGAGTGTTTTTAGTAGGTTTGCCAGGTTAGAATAAACTATTCATAGCCAGTTTTCTGTAGGCTTGTGAAACAACAACAATAATATCAAGAACAAATGGATTAATTTTGAATTTTGTCCAGTTTGTGAATCGTAAAATCAGCTTTTTAACTATTATCAATATTTTAGCAGCCTTAGCCATTGAAAAAAAGATCTTGAATGTTGTTTCAAAAACAAGTCTGCTTTTTAAGATGCTTTTTGCCTTATGTTCTATTAGATTTATTTGTGAAATTCCTGGGCAATCCCCATTATGAACCACTATCGTAGTTCATAATGTTTGCTACCACTTAATATTTCGCAATTTTTGTCAACTGCAGTTTCAGTGTGACTTCTTATCAAGATATCTTTGAAATGTTATTTGCATTTTAGGTTGTGATAGATTGGTGATATGATTTTTAAAAAATCCCTTTATGCACAAAGAAATATTAATTTGATTATCAATAAAATAGTACATATCAAGTAACAGTACAATCATCACAGCCTGAAGTTATGAACGACACAATATGCAAATATGATATTTTCAGATCTAGTAGGATCAGTAAGATAGCAGGAGTTTCGATCAGGAAGCATATCATAGAATAAACGTGAATTTCCTAACTTTGACTGAGTTATAAAAAAGAAAGATACTGAACATAATGTAACATACATTTGAAAGCAATCTTCATTTCTTTCTCAAAACACGATCAAAATGACCAGTATGTAGACGAAGGATAGCACATTTATTTGAGGTCGAGAGCTTGAAATTCTGTGAAGAATTGTTACAGACTGAAAAAAAAAACATGGCATTATAGAGACAAAATTATAATGTTATTCATCTTAGGGTACACACCTATGTACCATCAAAATAAGGGAAGTATTTACGATTGAATAACAGGTATTGTCATTGTTAGTAGCCTGTTAGTAGTCTATAGGCCACTAATTTACACAGGCCTGCGAATTTAAACTTCACAAAAGTTGTTTTAGTTTTAATAATAACGGATTTTCCATAATTCAGCTAGCAGAGTTTGAAAATAATATTCATCACGTAAAGGCTCGGCATGGCCAGGTGGTTAGAGCGCTAGACTCACAAACTGCGGGTCGCGGGTTCGAATCACCGTCACACCAAACACGCTCGCCCTTTCAACCGTGGGGACGTTATAATGTTACGGTCAATCCTACTATTCGTTGGTAAAAGAGTAGCCCAAGAGTTGGCAGTGGGTGGTGATGACTAACTGCCTTCCCTCTAGTCTTACACTGCTAAATTAGGGACGGCTAGCGCAGATAGCCCTCGTGTAGCTTTGCGCGAAATTCATAACAAACCAAACCTATCATATAAGGAATTTCTACAAATCGGTGAGAAAAAACTTACTTAGATCAAATTATTATTTCGTTTACCACAATGAACATTTTTATTATTATTTTTGCTATGTTTTGGTTCTAGAACGATCGATAAGACTCACGTCGCGATTGGTCTAGAGAAATCTACAGCCAGTGGTTGTCAGCTTTAAGCACACCAAAATGTGCTCGATTTCAATGACATATGACGTTTTGTGAAAAATCTGTACATGATTGAGAAAAATGGATACCATTTTCAGATTCAGCGAACAGGAATTACTATAGTAAAAATTTCAAGGCAATAAAACCATCGCAAGCCTGTGTTATTAATTAGTATCTATGTTTTATTTATACAAGTATAACTAGTTACAAATTAATTTTATCACTGACTATTCCAAATAACATTTATAGGGAAGAAAAACTCCCAAATCATATCATTTTGTACAAATATCTGTCCCACGCCTTGGAATGAGCTTGCCTCTCCTCAGGAGGGAGGGGGGGGGGAGGTCAGGCATATGTGTTCCTAGATGATAGTAATTGCAGACTACCCGAGTAAGAATTTAAGAGCATATTAAAGACTTTTCAACATTTCTTTAACAAGAATTTCATATGAAATGTAGAATAAATATGAACATTTAGAAAAATTGCTTGAGCATACATGACTAACAATATGTTTTAAACTAGTTACGGAAGGCTGAAATTCGTGGCTCAGTTTGTTTGAAATCCATTGAAAACAACTTTTGATTTTTCTCATCCTACCATCTTATAATCCTATTTACAGGTTTTTTCTCAATACCCATCCATGTGATTTTCTCAGCTAATCTTTTGCGTGGTGTTTTATCAAAAGCTTTTTGAACACCTTAGTACATTAAGTCCATACAATTTCCATCATCCAGATATCATTCTTGAAAAAAAAACATTAGTAAGGGAATACTTGCCTTTTTTGAATCCATGTTGAGAATTCAGACTAATTAGATTATAATTTCCAGGCAAGTTTTAACGCTTCTTTAAAAAAATAGGAGAAGCATTAGCAATCATCCAGTCCTCAGGCACTTGCTCCACTGTCTATTGACCTACCAAAATAAAAGAGAGGGGCTCATTTATTTTATCTCTGAACTCATTTAAAATCATGAGAAAAACGTTGTTTTATATACTTTAATCTCCCAGTCTTTAATTTTACTTCCAAAGTTTCACACTTTATGGTGTGTGAAATCCAGAGAAAAAAGCAACCTAAACAGGGCAAACTGCAACAGAGAATTTTTGGTTCTCCTCCACTATTAAGCAACATTAAAATGGAAACAGTGGATTTTGAACTGGGTGTTAAGACTTTATGATATGAGTTTCACTGTGATTATTGACATGTAAAGTATTATTTGAAGACAATGTGCTATTATTTTCATTAATATCACTGAAATAATGTTTCAGTTTCGAAGTTGAAATATTTGGCAGATAGTGAATTTTTCGTGAAAGATAATAGTAATGAAGAGACACCATTATGTCTAGGAGAAAACACAGTTTTACCATTGTTTTTGAATAACAATTGCACAAAATATTTCAATTATATCAAAATAAAGATATTCATGGGTGGGTGTAATGATTGGTAGTGGATGAAATTCACAGACATTAACTGAGATGTCATAAAAAATGTAAACTTGGTGTACCCAGTGCTCTGTTTGTTTGTGATGGTTTTCATGCATGCAGAATGAAATGCTTTATAAACATAGAATTTTCTGAATATTTTCCTAACATTATTTTAGTACAAGGTATAGTTAGAATGTGCATGGAAATGTAGGCTGTGAGTGTACTGGGAGGGGTGTGAAAGATGTATCCTTGGTTAAGTGGACACTCAATGAAACCTGGGGGAGAAATTCACAGGTGCTAAGGGTACATCTTCTACAGACAAATAGGACATAATTACACTTGAAACCTTTAGAAATGTTCCTTGGCCAAGAAGTGTGTTGAAACTTGTAAGTTGTATCAAAGCTAGTACTAAACTTGCAACTGGAAGAAGATCCCTAAAGAGAGAAAGTGTAAGTGTTAGTGGATTGAAACAGTCTAAAGTAAGGGTTGGTGTCATCCAACCCGAGTCAGCTCATGTCTGTAGGAACAAGTTGTGCTTTCTCAACCACATTACTTTTTATTGGAAACAGGAGGTTTACATAACAACTAGATGGTAGTGGAAGGAATATATCTGGGTGAAAGAGTATGCTGTGTTGGCCATTGTCACGGGAATAGCAACAGGGGCAGCACAGTTATAGGAATTGGTCAAGTAGAGACCCAATGAAACCCGGGGACCAAGAATTTCACAAGCATTAGGGATACATCTTCTACAGGCAAATAGACCAAGATAATATGTAAATTACTCTCTCTAAAGATTATTTTTTTTATAAAATAATATGGTTCTAATTGGGCAGTCAAATACCTCTTTCAATCTATGCACATCGGGTACTTCATCAATTGGAAATAACCATACCATATGTCTTCAATCTCGACTTTTGCTACTTAAGATTTATTTTTTGTCTATTGTGGCTATCTTGTTTTCTAAGTAGCAAGAAGTCAATTTAATTTTCTTTTCTGCCAAAGTCTCCATGATTCAAGTTGCCATAGAAAGTAGTTATGATCATCTCTTGGTTCAGAACTTTTGTTTGGTGAGGAATTGGACTCCCCCCACTGAAACGAACACTGACCTTTAAGCTGGTACAGCCCATGGATGAAGATATGCTGCTGGCCAACATATGGACAATCAGGATTTCTTGCTTAGTTGATTCTCAGTTTCAGTTGGATATAGACCCACCCACAGAACTCGAGCTCTCATCAAACAGAGTGACCACAACAGCCACATAATTAACACCACAGAGCACCACCTCTACACTCATTGAGCTGAACCTGCGAGTGGCTCAGTCACAGTCGCCAACTGCAGCACCATTGGCAATGAAGAGTTCAGGCATATAACACAGTACTGGGAGCCTCTCCTGTGTGTACTGTCGGGGGGGGGGTGTTTGATTACAATGAAAACACCAGATGTGTACCCACCTCCGACAGAACCACTATATCATGAAGTCAAAGAAGAGGTTCCTAGATTTGAGGTTCCTTTGAAAGGCAGCTTAATGCCATAAAAGTAGATAAAATACGTCTGTATAGGCTTGGATGGCACCATCATCAACAATGGCAGAGACTCCGACAGTAACTAACATCACCAGTAGGACCACCATTACCAGGAGGTAGCTGCCTGTGAAGACCTCGTCATCCGAGCATACCACCACGTAATTTCTTCTGTATCAATGAAGGTTTCACATAACACGTGGTCGAGGAAGCTGTTAAGTATATTTCGTTTTAGCTCTTTTGTGATCTTCAAATGGATTATACTTGTTCTACTCATGGGTATCATGGCTGTAATGCTGCATATTGCACAATAATGTAGACATCAGCATCATTTTTGGTAGATCAGATTGTATCTCAACTGAAGTTGACTTGCTGTTAAAGATTCTTCTTGAAAGTTTTGGGATTATGAAACTTTATTCTACAATATTTGTTGTTATACCTAATATTCTTTTTCTATTCTTTTTTTCACTAATAATATAAGTATTACATTTTGACTATTTCCTCTTGATGTCTTGCAGTTTCCTGGTGTGAATACTGTAATGACCTAACATACACCACCAAAAACAAAAACAAAGTTGTTAGGTTATCTTTAATTTATATGATATTAAAACCCTACATTTCAAGATGCTTCAAAGCTTTGCTCTTTAATATATATATATAATGTGGCTTTGTGAGTAAGTTTTGTATTGAAATTATGATGTGAAAATTAAATTCATAATAAATCAAAGATGCCAATAAAGAAAATAATGTACTTGCTGAATTTTTTAAAAGTTATAAAATGTATCATCGATATACCTATGATAACATTGTTCAAAACACTTATCTAGGACGTTTTCACAACTTTTTATGATGAAGCAGGAATAAACTAATTAATCTTGATCCCATTAACACTCTGTTCACCTTAGTTTATTTAAATCATGCCGTAAAAATTGTGATTTCTTTTTTCAGTATAATAACCATACCAAACCTGTAATCATTCTTGTAACTGTTCTCTGAAACCCCAACACCCTTTCTTAAATATGGTGATCAAAAAGAAACACTATATCCGATATATGGTCTAACGAGTATCTTAGAATGCACTGAAGAACTCCTTCAACTTGTACTCTGTATTTCTGTGTATAATACCTAGAACCTGTTTGCCTTAACGTAATATAGTATTTGATGGACAACAAGGGAACAGTTAGTCCATCGAGGCTGTTCCATACAAATTAAAAATCAAACAAACTCAAATCCAGTTCCAATAACTTAAATCAGTATTTTATCGGTAGGGAAAATAAGATATTGAATTGTATTTATAGAAATATTAAATATAAGTCTCAAGACGTTATCATTTCATTGTATAGATTAATGGTTAGGACTCATTTGGAATTTTTTGTTTAGTCTTAGGCTCCTTATCTTAAGAAGGACATAGGATTCTTGGAAAGGGTTCAAAGAAGAGTTACTAAGATGATACCGCGGACAGGTTAAAACCTTAAAACTTGTTTTCTCTTGAAAAAGAAAAGAGTTACAGGGGATCCGATTGATGTGTTCAAAATTATTAAGGGAACTGGTAGTAGTCATCTTTTTCGTGCTTAATGGTGAAAATGTTAGAATAATGGGGTACAAGTACACATTTTAGCAGGTAGAAGCCATCTTGGTAGAAGCCATCATGGTAGAAGCCATCTTGGTAGAAGCCATCATGGTAGAAGCCATCTTGGTAGAAGCCATCATGGTAGAAGCCATCATGGTAGAAGCCTCATGGTAGAAGCCATCTTGGTGGAAGTCATCTTGGTAGAAGCCATCTTGGTAGAAGCCATCTTCAGCTTAAACAGTTTTACTTCTCTAACAGGGTGTTTGATGTTTGGAATGGGTTGTCTTCGAATGTGGTGAATACATTAAATTTAAGAAGGAATAAATTTCAAAACTAGAACCTACTAGTTAGTGGTCATGCAATATTGAGTTAAAGTGATGGGTGCAAATATTAATGATTATTGTGGGGTCACTGTGGTTTACATAGGAAAGTGTCAAGTGCTGCAAAATGGGAAGGAAAGAAGAGAGGGATATTGACAAAGTTCTTAATTTTTGTATTATCACAATAAACTTGTATTCGAGGCTCTTGATATTTCTGACCATACGTATAAGGTGTTTTCTTAAGTTGATGGTGCACCAGAAAATCTGTTGTACCCATGATAGGATAAAAATAAGCTAGAGCATTTTAATGTAATCTAAAATTTATTCTATGGTTCTACTTGACATAAGTACCTCCATATATTCAAATGAGACTAATATTTGTTTCTAAATGTGCTTCTACATTCCTCAAGAAAATACTATATTAAAGGCCAAAATAAAATAAAACAGACAAGTTTAGATAAAAAAGTAAGACTTCCCTAAATATAAAATTAAAATAATCTTTGGCTTTTAACCTTCTTAAAAACTGTCCAAAACCAATTTATACTCAAGTCAGCTCTACACATAATAAATATGAATTACCAATTAAAATTGGTAAAGAAAATGCACCAATATTCAAATCTATTGTTATGAAGGTAGAAATTAAAAAATGTGTACGTGACAAAACATCACTTTTTGTCAACATATTAAATGAATTATAACAACTAAATTTCTCCCTACCTTATGGCTTACACTGGCTGCTTACCAAGTCAATTATTTGGGAAGAACACGTTTAAGAGTGTTAATAAGCCTCCTTGTTGGCTACTGTTGTAGATGTACTACCATAGCTGGTGACGAAATCAAAGAAACACACGCATCAGGAATAGTAAAATAAAGAAATCTTTCATGATTACAATTGTTTTACTGAGGGAAGTGGAAACATGCTAACATGGCATTTAAGCAATGAATCAGTTTTTGGGAATAGGTGCAAAAGTATTGGTAGTGTACGGCACACAATATTTTAAGTTGGTGGTACACCATTCTCTATTGGTGTTATGTCTGACTGGTACCATGTTTTACATTTTAAGTTATATTATTATGTTAGTATATTGGTAGTAAACAGTACTTATGATAATTCCTTTCTTCGTCCTTTCTTTTATTGTAATATTTTTCCTTTTTAGTTCTTGAGGCTTACCTTCTATATATTTTATGGCGTGGATATGCTATTTTCTCATTAGTCAGCATACTATGGCTTGTTGAGTTTCACTAGCAGGCCTTTATGTGAAGATGTGAGGTTCGAATCAAGTATCAATATAAAGCAGATTCCGGAAGTGATATATATATAGAGTTATAGTGGACATAGATAGCAAAGGAAGTAGTAACATATAAGGGAAAAAGAAAACAGCACATTTAATAATCACTACAAGTGTTTGTGTCTACTTACTGGTTGTCTTCTGTACTTTTCCTAACTCATAAATGGTTGCTGTGTGAAGAGAGGGTCAATTTTTCGCATGTATAGAACAAATAACATTATAATATCACTCTTGAGTCAGCCAAAAATCTAAAACTGGGTCGAAAATTCACATTTTAGTAGGAAAATGAACCGAAGAACAAGGCCAAAGCCATACTGCAGTGGTTTCAAAAGAAGAAAGTGAGTGGCCCAGTCAAAGTCCTGACTTGAATACAATGGAAAATTTATGGCGAAACTTGAATATTGCAGTTCATCAACCATTCCCAACGGACTTGCCAGAATAGGAGCATTTTTGCCAAAAAGAATGGGCAAAAGTTACACCATCCCATTGTACAAAGCTGGAAGAGACGTATCCAAAAGACTCATAGAAGTAATTGCTGCCAAAGGTGCTTCCACCAAATACTGACTTAGGGGGTTCAATACTTGAGTAATCAGCAAAAATCTCAATTTATATATTTTCTTTGCAGGTTTTACTGACATTCAACCTCCTTCACACATGACAATGTTAAGTTTGATCATTGGTGTTTTGAATAAAAACAAGTTCATTAAAAAATTGTTTACATTATTTGTATTTCATCAAAATTTGACATTAATGGTAGGGGCGAATAGTTTTGCAAGGCACTGTAGAATGAACCCCCAACTCACATGAATTTGTACTGTCGTACAGGTACCTGTTTCTGTCATTTAGATGCCCTTACATTATTCAAGACTAATACAGACACAAGGTCAAACAGGTATAAGCTTCTATAGGATAGCAATTTTAGTATGTAACCGTTACCTAAGAAACGGTTTAGTGCATGTTTATGACATTTGAACGTCTCGTTTACAAAAATTGGAGGGTGGAATTATTTCAACTGTGACAGCACCTTTTCCTTATCAAAGTTTTCACAGACCCAAACATTAAAATTAAACAATAATGGCCAAATAAGAATATTAGCCACCAACTGATAACATGCAGGAATCATCTCCCTTAGATTTCATGATACCTACATGAAGATAACAAAGGGCTACGCAAAGGTTCCAAGATATTAAAAAAATATAACTCAAAATAATAAATTGATAGTACAAAAACTAAAAACAGAATTACAATTCAAAATACACAAAAATCAAATTATCCTTTATGAAATAAAATTATAATTAGACATCCATTTACAGATTACAATACAACATTAAATATTCAAAAGTTAAACATATTACAATTATTATAAAATACACAAAGATAAACAAATTCATGTTTGAATTACAGAAAAAAGTAAAACTTGGGTAAGTTTCTTAGTGACGTATATTGGAAGAAGATATTGTTGCGTCAGCGAGTCACATGACCACGTGACGCAACGTTTCTAGAATTATCATGTACTTTGTCGAATGTTCAAGGTCTTACTAGAAATAGGTTACGCTGGTATAAAAGCGGGGAAGGTAATGTGTGTGCAGTCAGACAAGTCTTTACTTAATAAAACTGGTTTATTCTTTCCGAATATAACTCTGCGATACACTCAACTTCAACAATCGCGTTAAAACAAACGCTAATCAACGAACGTCAACAATACTTTCGACTGCAGTTCAGTTACTCACTATCTATCTGTCGTTAAAGTTTCGTTGGAACGAAGTTACGGAAAAATCAATTAACAAACGGAGACGTAACAATACGTAGCTAGCTCTATATGACCGCTAAAAGTTATCTTTACCAGGAAATAAATAAAATGCTTTTAAAAATGCTGGCAGTTTAATGAAATATATAGGCAGGTTCACTGACACAATGAAGCGTAAAGCATACTACAACTACAACAACAACAAAAAACACCCAACTTTGCTGGTTAACAGAAACAGTTTACAAATAACAGTATTATTTTAGTAATATAAATGAACTCACACGTGTATAGTCCCTGCCCTTTGCCACGTGACCCAAATGACAGCAATACCAAGCTTGGGGCGGGCGTATACCCGATTTGATTTTACTCATTAGGATGTCTACCAACCTACCCTCAAGTCTAATTATAAGTTCAGAGTAGTTCATCGTCCATTTCATATGTATACAAAACTACAAAAACAAAGTTGCTATTTTTTTTTTTTGTTTGGCATGGCCAGGTGGTTAACGCGCTCAACTCGTAATCCGAGAGTCGCCCTTTCAGCCGCTAGGGCGTTATAATGTGACGGTTAATCCCACTATTCGTTGCTAAAATAATAGCCCAAGAGTTGGCGGTGGGTGGTGATGACTAGCTGCCTTCCCTCTAGTCTTTCACTGTTAAAACTGAACCAGAATGTACTATTTTTGTATAATAATTATGATTTTATCTGTTGTTTATACAACTTTTATGAATTGTGTAATGCTAGTTTCGTAAATACAAAAGATATGGTATTAGTTCTATTATTTTATTCAGTAACAAACAGTATAAAACAGAAAAACATATTCACTTTAGTAGTCACATACAAGATTGTGAGGCCCGGCATGGCCTGGTGGTTACAGCAATCGACTCGCAATCTGAGGGTCGCGGGTTCGAATCCCCGCCACACAAACATGATCG
>NW_013670801.1:12938-14555 GCF_000517525.1 Limulus polyphemus | reverse complement strand
GATATGATGGATATAACATTTAATATTAATATTTATTATTAATGTATATAAATAAAAGCTGGAATTCATTTGCTGAAATTTCCAGCTAGTATGTATGTTTTTGATAATTTCAAACTACGATTTCATATTTAAAATAAAGATATAATTTGATGATTTTTCTTTTTTTTTGTTTGTTTGTCCCGGCGGGACGGCGGTAAGTATAAGGTCTTACAATCCTAAAATCTGGCTTTCTTATAACACAAACAAACAATTGGGAAGCATTATTTGATGAAGTTTTCAAATAAACAACAAGCTCATGTTTCCTACTAACTCTAGTCGAGTATAAACAGTTCTGTTTCACTCGTGCGCAAGTTTGTACAAAAACACAATATTCCCAGTATATTTGTTAAGAAATTAGTTAAAACATTTATTCCAATAGATGTCAGTGATGTAAAATCCATTAAGAATTTATTCTTGCGCTGTATTATGTGTGAAATAAGATGAAGTCGCATTGCTATCCTACAAAACTTTGGTTCGACTTTATTTGGAGAATCGTGTACAAGGATTAAATCCTTACGTAGCATGCTAACTTGTTAGAGAAAGACTTACAACAGAGATGACACTGGAATTAAGAATACCACCTGCAACTTAAGCGTCACCTACCAACCAAAGAGTCAGTGTATCTCCGTAAGCCTTAATTAATTTACAGACGCGACGGATGAATGCCTATCTCGTCGAAGTTTCTTTCTTCACTACCTCGTCACTGTACGAGTTAAGCTAGAAAGTTTTAATTGAAATTTTACAAAGATAAATAGAACTGATTATAAGAAAGTAACTTCCTTTTTTTCACGGTAAACTGAATTGGTTAACAGTTCTGGTCATACAGCTTTCAACATTTAATCAGTTCAAAGACAGAGTGGCAAAGATAAATTACAGAACAGTTGTGCGAGACGACAAATCTTGCAACAGTCACCCCATTCCGAAAAGTGAAGGAGCTAAAGAAGTAAAGAGTTTTATCTAGAATCTAGAGAAACATTTTTCTCTAATCCCGAAGGTTTGGAAAATCGAATAATTTACCTGACGTGAAATGCGAGACAGAAATATCAACTACTCTAGGTTAATATGATACTTTATGTAAATTGCAAATTTTACTGACTTAAGCCTAAATATTTTGAATTGTCAGGACACATTTTAGAATCTTAATACCCGAAGTAGTATAATGTTGAGACAAAAATATCAAACCCTCGAACAGGAAAGGTGGACTTTTATTCATTATTTTCTTCTTCCAGAAGAAGAAAGCCCCACGTTTCGGAAACGAATTGGTTTCCATAGTTTTTTTGTCTTTAATTAATTTTTTGAACCTATTTAGCGAGGTCCTAAATACGAAAGTTATAATTTAGCTATTAGTAAAGGTCAACATGGAAAGAGAATCCTACAGTGAAGACAACAAAGAAAACGAAAGTAAAGACAAAGTATATATTGTTACGTCTCCGTTCTTTACTTAATTTTACGGAAATTCGTTCCGACGAAACTTTAGCGACACAAGTCCTTTCTTAAATGAAACTGGTTTATTCTTTCCGAATAAAACTTTACCGATACATTTAATTTCAACAGTCGCTCTATAGCAAACGCTAGAAC
>NW_013670801.1:7484-11938 GCF_000517525.1 Limulus polyphemus | reverse complement strand
GGAATGTCATCTATATATCTACAAAACCTTGGTAGTTAGGTGTAAGAATGTCATCTATAAAGGAAATGTAATTGTGAAATTTCCAGTTAGAACATATATATATAAATGTGTAACTTGTGGGTTAAAATGGTCAAGTTAAAGAATATTACTTTCGATAAGTGAGAAGTTTCAGTGTTTACTGATCGAAAGCATGACGTTACCAGAATTATTTAAAAACACACATACACACACCTTGAAACTGTTGATTGTTTGATTCTCTGAACAGGAAGATAAGTGAGAAGCTTCAGTGTTTACTGATCCAAAGCACGACGTTACCAGAATTATTTAAAAACACACACACACACACCTTGAAACTGTTGATTGTTTGATTCTATGAACAGGAAGATAAGTGGGAAAGATGGATATACACAAAGAACTAAGAACATGTTTGTAAGCATTTTAGAAGTTTCTCTAAGAATATGCTTGCATACATTTTGAAGTTTTTACAATCTGTATTCGCATTAGTTTAGAATGCTTTTATTTTTAACTTTTAATTTAAACATTTTTGTGGTATTATATGCTTAGCACTTCTCCTGGTGGTGAGCCTGAATGCTCACAACGCCAAAAACGGGGTTTCGATACCAGTGGTAGACACATAACACGTAGCCCATTGTGTAGCTTTGTGTTTAACAATAAAACACATAAACCCTTCATCATTTATTGCAGTTTGACATCAGAATATTAAAAGAAGGAAGAATTACACAAAACCATATTTTACAAGAGATTTCACGATTTTTGGTAAGGTTTTTCACTACCTTTATATTGAAAATTAACATTATGTTCAGACGAGTGAAGGATGTCATATGGTTAATACAAGATGGCCAAGTGTATTCATGAGAACAATAAAAAAAAGAAAAATGTTTGTGATGTTTTTTACTCGTGTGATGTGGAGACTTTAGTCGGCAAAGGTGGCGCAGAACCTTTTAATAAATTATTGTGCGCAAAAAAATATTGTGTACACCAAACTCTTTGTGAAGTTTTTTTTGTTTGAAGTTAAGCACAGAACTATAGAATGGGCTATCTGTGCTCTGCCCACCACGTGTAAGTCCGCAGACATACCGCTGTGCCACTGGGGGGCCTTTGTGAAGTAGCACGTTAATTTGCTACAATTTATAATACTTTAATTTAACCAATAGGCTTGAAGGCTTGGAGCTACAACGCAACAATTTGAGGGACGCATCTTAGGGATAAAAATTTAATAAAAGAATATTTCAAAATAAATTTAATAACAGAAATCCACTCATTTCATTGCATTTTAATTTATTGGTGTTTTTGTGTTGGTGGATAAATTTCCTAGCGAGTAGTTCGAGAAAGAAGGGACGTGTTTAAAATTGTAGGCCTAGAGCGCCAGTTAACCCTTAATACGCCATGTTTTCTTCCACAATTTTGTTTGTGAAATTATCTTCAGCTTTTCTAAGACTAAGAATTGGCTTGAATATCTCTACATGTAGAATCTAGGTGTTGGCTGGGAGTTTTCTCTTGAGTTCTGAATTAATTGGATGAAATTGTGTTCTTAAGATTATGAAATTCAAGAAAATCGTGATGTGATTTTAAAGTGGATTTTGCATTTTCTTAATTTTTTTTTCTTTTCAAGTTTTAGTGCACAATAGTATATAAAATAACCAACTTGCCAATAAATAATGAGGATTCATATAATTTCCTCGAAAAAGGGTCGAAGGCAGAATGGAGGGGTCACCTGTTTTAACCATTCGCACAAGTACACAGTAGTGTGTTGCCTGTCAGTCAGTCAGTAGACACTAAAAGGACGTCACATAAGGGACGCTTAACGTTGCAGTTTGTACTGTCGTGACATCAGTAAAAACGTGTGCATGCCGTGAATCACGAGAAGAATTATTCACTCTGTAGGCTACAACACAGCATGACATATGAACTTCAAAAGCAAGAAATAAAAATATTTGTTACTCTTAATTTTAGTCTTATTTACTCTTGAAACAAAGCACTTTTGGGGACCCTGCTGAAATACATCCAGTAATAATATATTGTGCCAAAAAACTTAAAGTGTACGTATTGTAACACGAGATGGCGCCACAAACATAAATGTGAAATAACCTTCGGCTCTATTCTGTACATTATTTATATGTTATCGTACAGCGAGAGAGAACTAAAGTAATGAGGTTAAGTTTGTTTCTGTGATGGGTAAAGTTAAGCAGAGTTTTCACAATAAAATTTGTGAATTCATCAAGTTTTAAAATAAAAATAAAATCATGATCAGTAAATAACTCATACAAAATCTCTACATTTGCAGTAGTGCCAATTATCTCTCGTTCTCGTTATTAAAAAAAAAACTCACACGTATGTCGACACTTTTTTTGTGAGGCTTAATGAATATAATCGTATGTTGAGTTTATTTATGTTTATAGCACAAAGCTTCACAATAGGCTATCTGCAGCCTGTCAACCGTGGGGAATTGAAACCTGGAGTTTAGTATGGTAATTCCGTAAACTTCCCAATGACCCACTGGCGGTTATGTTGAGTACTGTCATCTAAGTGTAAGTGAAGGGAGAAGAGGAAGTATAAGTGTAAATGAAGGTAGAAGAGGAAGTATAAGTGTAAATGAAGGGAGACGAGGAAGTATAAGTGTAAGTGAAAGTAGAAGAGGAAGTATAAGTGTAAGTGAAGGTAGAAGAGGAAGTGTAAGTGAAGGGAGAAGAGGAAGTATAAGTGTAAATGAAGGGAGACGAGGAAGTATAAGTGTAAGTGAAAGTAGAAGAGGAAGTATAAGTGTAAGTGAAGGAAGAAGAGGAAGTATGAGTGTAAGTGAAGGGAGAAGAGGAAGTATAAGTGTAAATGAAGGTAGAAGGTGAAGTATAAGTGTAAGTGAAGGTAAGTTGGTGACGATTTGTGTTTTACACCTTCCTTTACGTACGTTTGAACATAATAAGCATCATGAAAATTATCATATTGAAAATTTGTCTATCGATTGAAATGTATAATTTTTGGGGGAATATTTTCCGTCAGAAAAATAATTTCAGTTAAGAGAAATAATGTTTACCAAACTAAAATATTTCTCAAATAGATAAAGTATGATCATATTAGTCACGATTAAACATAATTATCCAGGTTTTTAAATTTAAAGAATATATGTAAAATATTGTAAAACGTCTGACAAAGGTCCCTATGTGTACTCTTTGGTTGGATCCTGGCAAAAAGCAATAACTTCGAGCTTAAGGATTTTTGTTTGTAGTTAAGCAAAAAACTACACAATGGGCTATCTGTACTGTGCCCATCACGAGTATCGAAACCCGGTTTCTAGTATTATAAGTCCGCAGATTAACCGCTGTGCCACAGAGGGTGGGGGAGCCTAAGGATGTTTGTTTTGAATTTCGCGCAAAGCTACACGAGGGCTATCTGCGCTAGCCGTCCCTAATTTAGCAGTGTAAGACTAGAGGGAAGGCAGCTAGTCATCACCACCCACCGCCAACTCTTGGGCTACTCTTTTTTACCAACAAATAGAGGGATTGACCGTCACATTATAATGCCCCCATGGCTGAACGGGCGAGCGTGTTTGGAGAGACGGGGATTCGAACCCGCGACCCTCAGATTGCGAGTCGAGCCACCTAACCAACTGGCTAGAGCCTAAGGAAAGACAGAAATACAAATGGTGCTTTTATCCAGTCTGCTCCCATATTCCAAAATATGGGCCTAAGCTCCCTGAGTGAAAATAATTGAATTTGATTACAACTAATAGCTTTATCTTAAGTTTAATTAAAGAATCGGTTAAAAAGTGGGTAGAATTATCTCGAAATATCAAATTATATATATATTTAGAGAAGCAGTTTATAAACATATAACTGTACTATTATTGAGATCTTTTGTTTCCATCCTGCGTCCGATCCATGCATTTGTCAAAAGAGCGAACTAACATACAAAGCTGAGTCGAACCCTGGAACATTTTTTAGGGTGGAGGTGCTTAAAATTAAGGCAGGGTGAGACAGTGAAATCAGTTACGTTACAGTTTTTTTCTGGCAGGAGAGGTGCGTGATTGGCTGGTGAACTAAGCTGTATCGGTAGCTTACATGTAACATATAATGGCAATAATATTTTAGTATTGATAAACAGCAGACGTATAAGAAAACGTAATTTTAATAGCATATAAAAAAATTATTCTACTTAATGCATATTATTTATTAGAAAATTGTATAATATCATTGTATCTATTAATTACATTTCTGTAGTTTTAATTTCATTTATCGATTGTTTGAAGTTAAGCACAAAGATAACAAGTTTGTATGTTTGTTTGTTTTTTGAATTTCAGGGTTTCTGCTTGACAATTACATTAACTGATATAAATTTATAATGATCATGTAAAAAAAATATACAACCGTGAAAGTTGTTGGGGTTCGTGTGGTGCCCCGGGTGTGTTGATGAGGGTTTGTTTTGAATTTCGCGCAAAG
>NW_013670801.1:2792-6484 GCF_000517525.1 Limulus polyphemus | reverse complement strand
CCCCCACGGCTGAAAGGGCGAGCATGTTTGGTGTTAGAGGGATTCGAACCCGCGACCCTCAGATTGTGAGTCGAGCGCGTTATCCACCTGGCCATGCCGGGCCACATCAAAATAGGTAAGTGAAGTATATTGAAATATATCTTAAGGATGTTCCTAAAGCCTGTGTGGGCAGCCCATTAGCCAATGGCCATGTGTGGCCATTTTGCAAAAAATGTGTGGCCAACTTGTAGAATCATCGATAGTGTGTTTTTTTTTTTAAGCTGGTCAGAGGAAAAAAAAAAACAAATCTCTCATTAATTATAATTGACCTTGACTGTCATTAGAATTCTGGAATAAATTTATTTAGCGAACATTTTCTATTTTATTTATAGCGTGGTCATTTCTGTGATCGAATGGCCACATCGATGGCTAGGAAAAAGATTTGGTTGCCCAACCATGTCCTATAGTATAGCCAATGATAGCACTATATTGTTATTTATAGTTAGTTAATATTGGTTACAAGCATTCTTTAGTATAATGTCACATATAACGTAATAGAGCTGAACATGGCCTAGTGGTTAACACGCCGAGCTGGGACTCGGAAGATCAAAGATTTGAACCGCTGATTGCACTGTACTTTCAGTTGTAGGGCCGTTATAAAAATTACAGTCAGTTCCTTTATTCGGCTAAAAGTAGCCGAGTTGGCGGCAGATGCTGCTGACTGGTTGTCCTCTTACTGGTCAACAGTTGACAATTCGGAACGACTATGCTTGAACCTTGGGTTGCCTGATCTGGTCGTTTAGCTCATGTGTCGCATAATGTGAATATTACCCAATATGATTTTCGGTACATTAACGTGTGCTGTCACGTCGTATCGGGTTTGAAAGCAGTGAATTCTTACCTCGTCCGACACACTATTTAGAAGCACAGGTTTACATGTCTGACTTGACGTGCCCTTCCCACGATGCTTTTTCCTCTAACAACTATTTCTGTAAACTTTATTAATGAAATGAGGAATTATGAAATTTGCGAACCATAAGTTTGTTTGTTCTTAAGCACAAAGATACACAATGGACTATCTGTGTTTTCCCACCGTGTGTATCGAAACCCATTATTTAGCGTTGTAGGCTCTCGGACTTAACACTAAGCCACCAAGGATCTCATCATAAGAGGAGAGGAGAGACTCGAAAGCTTCAGGTCTCAAATGGTGCAAAACTAACATTACGAAAGTTGACCACAGTGGGTCTCCTCACTAAGATGACACTCGTCTCGCAATCTGTGGATCGCGGGTTTGAGTCTCGTCACCAAATATGCTCGCGCTTTGCAGATGTGGGAACATTATAATGTTACGGTCAGTCTCCCTTTTCGTAGAGTAGCCCCTTTCGATTATAGGTGTTCAGTTTTTTTTACGAATATGGATTTGGACAGGAAAACGTTCTAGAATTTGCAAACATTAATTCATCATGCCCTTAGTTACACCGTTATCTTCTCTGATGAAAATACAGGACTGCCAACTTTCAGAAGTTTTGTTTGAGTGAGACTTTTAAAAAATGATACTATCTGATACTGAATTTGACCTGCATCAAGTTGGTCAACCAACCAGATGTGTTTGTTTTGGTAACTCTGAAACCATCACCATTCTACATACCAAAGTAAACATTACAGACAGTAAACTCCGGACTGTACTCACCGTGTTTAAACTGTGGCACATTCTATTTCTCTCTCACACACACGCATAAACAATCGCTTCCTTACAGCCACTTCTTACGATCTCAGCATTTTAGTTCCAGTGAAACTGATTTTCAGAAAAAAGTATCTGATATTAAAACCTTCTTCAAACAACAGAGGTAATATCCTTAACAATACCGAACGATCTGTCTTCCAAAACACGCTTCAAACAACAGAGGTAATATCCTTAACAATACCGAACGATCTGTCTTCCAAAGCACGCTTCAAACAACAGAGGTAATATCCTTAACAATACCGAACGATCTGTCTTCCAAAGCACGCTTCAGACAACAGAGGTAATATCCTTAACAATGCCGATCGATCTGAGAATAATAATTTTAAAGACAAACAAAAGACACAATTGAGGTATACAGGTCCAGTGCCAGGGGGAGGGGACTTTGTTTGATGGGATGGCTAAGGCAAATTTTGAGGATGGCTATAGCCCCCCTCCCAAGCCCCCCTTTAGGGCCGCTCCTGCTGAGAAACCAGTCATAACTTAATTTAACATCGTAATGAAAGATACCTATTTTCAAACAAAATATAGAGGGCGTTCATCTCTTTTCTAACAAAGTCAAAATCAAAACAGAGATTTTTCTTGTGAATTCAAACTACCTAAATAAACCTTAAAATAGTAAACACCGTAACCAACTGACACATAATGCTATACGACACAACGCTGACGACAGGGCAACCATCAAAGGTTGGAAGGATTGTTTCATTTTAAAGAATGGTTTCACTCTTATTTCAGAATGCGTGATGTACTCTGTCTTTTTTTGGATGAGACGCAAAAGAGATTAGGTGACCGTATTCAAGAATCGAATCGTAAAAGAACCGGAAACTTAAATCAACCTGACAACCAACTTTTCAACGAAACTCATTCCATGATCGACTACCTACAAGTTGTGGTACTTCACCCAGCTTTCGTAGAAAACCCCATTTGTCAATACCGAGGAATCAGACGGATTTTTAATCTAGGAATTGCTTCAAAAAAGGAGTAGCGTCTTTTACTTCTTGATTTTTTTTTTGAACGAATGTACTTTCTTTAATGTGTATGTGTTGTTCAATACATGTTTTTTTATCCTTCAACGTTATTTTTTAATTTATTGATTTTTAAGAATAACACTAAAAACTCGATAACTAAGTAGTTTTAACCTGTTTTAGTCTCCCACTGGCTAAGCAGTAAGTGTGAAGGCTTATAACATTCAAAATATGGTTTCGATACCTGTGGTAGTTACAGCACAGAGAGCCAACTGTGTAGGTTTGTGCTTAATTACAAACAAACAAAACATTCACCTATTTTATGTAAGTCTGAGGGCTTGCAACGCTAGAAACCGGGTTTCGATACCCGTGGTGGGCAGAGCACAGATAGCCCATTGTGTAGCTTTGTGCTTAACTTAAAAACAACAAAAAAACAAACTAATTACAAACAAACAAAACATTCACCTATTTTATGTAAGTCTGAGGGCTTACAACGCTAGAAACCGGGTTTCGACACCCGTGGTGGGCAGAGCAAAGATAGCCCATTGTGTAGCTTTGTGCTTAACTTAAAAACAACAAAAAAACAAACTAATTACAAACAAACAAAACATTCACCTATTTTATGTATTTTAATGCTCCCCCGGTGGCTGAGCAGTCTGAGGGCTTACAACGCTAAAAAGGGTTTTGATATCCACGGTGGGCAGATCGCATATACATAGCCCAATGGGTACCTTTGCGCTTAACAACAAACAAATAATAAATTTTAATAAAATAATGATGCTTAAAACAAACAATTTGAACAATATTCATTATGATATCAAACATTATTGACGAATTACCAAACATTATTGACGAATTACCAAACATTATTGGTGAATTACCAAACATTATTGACGAATTACCAACCATTATTGACGAATTACCAAACATTATTGAAGAATTACCAAACATTATTGAAGAATTACCAAACATTATTGAAGAATTACCAAACATTATTGAAGACTTAC
>NW_013670801.1:0-1841 GCF_000517525.1 Limulus polyphemus | reverse complement strand
TACCAAACATTATTGAAGAATTACCAAACATTATTGAAGAATTACCAAACATTATTGAAGACTTACCAAACATTATTGACCAATTACTTAAGCTTATTATAATAATTATTAGAATTCAGTCTATTATATATTTTTAACAATGAATATTTATCTAGATCCTCAGGGATTTTCAAGAAAAAAAAACTATATAATAATAGTATTCCAACCACGCTATGTTCATCATATCCATACACTGTTACAAGATAAATAAAAAATTGGGAATTTAAAACCCTGCAAATAGGGATCGTAAAAATAGTAGGAAAACAAGGCTGGAGATACTGTAGACATTATTTAGTCAAACTAGAAATCCCTATTTTGGCTCCATGCTGTTACCTAGAACTACATTTGGTGGAATCAAAATGGGGACTTGTAGTTAGGGGTGGTCAGAAATGTAAAATTCCTCTTTGCCCCACTCGTGACTAAAGTTATGTTTTGGTCAATAATGATGGCTGCATATGTATGTGTGATTTCTTGACTGCTGTCTCAAGCGATCCGGAAGGGCTGCGGAGAAATATCCGGAAGAGTTTTCTTTCTTTCTTTTCTGTGTCACCCTATACTTATGCTTTTTTAAAGGAATGATAGATATCTGTAAGAAAGCCATCTTCAAGAGGTAATGATAACATCGTTTACTCTAGAATTATGACTTGTTTGAGTGCAGTATACTAAACCGTTTTTGTTGTAGGCTGGCAAAATAATAAAAATAATAAGATTAATAAGAATAACGGACCGATTTGAGAGGATTTTCTTTTCCTTGTAAGTGTAATATGCGTGATTTTTTGTAAATTTTTATATGTGTACAGCCTTAGCAGTCAGATTTTAAGATGTTGTTTGAACCGAATCTTTACTGTTTAAGGAACTTTTTGCCCGAATGTTCTATTAAGGTTTTGTACAATTCCCGACGATCCCTATTATGAACTATGATAGTGGTTCATGATCATACGCTCTTCCAATTCTTGATAATCTCTAAGGAACTAGATAAAGAATAGTGTTAAAAATGTAATAGGCTTAATATCAATGTCTTATGTCAAGTATAAGTAATGACAATGGTGCTTCACCAGCTTGTAAAAGGTGTCCACACCAAACTGAAGAAAATCAACAGTATGATAATTAAAATGATTGTAAAAAGCGCGAAATTAAATATAAAAAAACAGAACATTTTAATTTTTTTAATAACCCTAGTAATGATAACAAAAGCAGTTGTACCAAAACACTAAACTGAAATTTTTATTATCGTATTGAGTAGTGTAAGCTTTGTACCAACGTAACGTGAGTCTGTAATGGAAATTATATTATCAATCTTGGAATACTTTGTAATTGGTGCAAAATCTGACGTACAGCACTTACGTTAAATATTATCAAAAGTAAGAAAAAATCTACCAGACTTTAGTTTCTCTGTTTGTTTATTGTATCCACTGACTTAAACTGAGTCACCGGCGGGCTGTTTATTAGTTGTATAAGTAAGATGACTGTCCTGACAGAGAGGTGAGAAAGCTGATTTACTAGAGTTAAATAAAACAAACAAACAACTGAGAGATGGGAAGATTAATTTACTAGAATTAAACATAAGAAAGAAACAAATAAATATTTGTCATCTGAGGCTTAAAATTATTTAAATTTAAAGAATAGTAAGTCCAAGCTTTCACGTGTTACTAACGGCATACGTTTTATATACAAGCTTGAGCGGCCTGTACACGCTGCTAACACTATTACTAAATGAACGCCTAGTTTGTTTTAACATATAGCTGCTATGAGATAACACTATTACTAAATGAACACCTAGTTGGTTTTAACAACACCTAGTT
>NW_013670800.1:74208-77230 GCF_000517525.1 Limulus polyphemus | reverse complement strand
GCTATCTGCGCTAGCCGTCCCTAATTTAGCAGTGTAAGACTAGAGGGAAGGCAGCTAGTCATCACCACCCACCGCCACCGGAGGGAAAGCAGTCAGTTTTGTATTTGTATTTATGGCAAAGCTATTGAAGTTACTCGCAGCCGTCCCTCATTTCGAACTGCTCACCAGAGGGAAAGCAGTCAGTCGGCAGCACCCTGCTCCGAGAGGATCATTTTACATCAATCTCAAATAACGATACTCACTCCCTCGTTTATCGGACATACAAAATACTTGAAACTGTAAACAGAAGATAAACATTCTGTTTATACGTTTATGATACCTTGTTTTGTTTGTTGGATTTCACACAGAACTCTACTCGAGGGATATCTGTGCCAGCCATCCGTAATTTTGAACTACTGACTAGAGGGAAGACAATTAGTAGGCAGCATCCTGCCATCCACCATCCACGCTAAGGGATTAACTGTTAATCTTATAACGCAACCACGGTTTAAAGTACAGGGAATATTTAGTATTATCGCTCGGTTTTGAACCCGGCTCGCCAGCACCAAAACCCATAGCTCCGCCACAGGGCTAATTCACTAGTCAGAGAATTTTTAGCTCTGATCTGCAACTTTTTAAGCTGTTTGCCTTTATTATTCGTTTGTGTTTTGGTGAGTCTATTTCCTTCCAAACCTTGTACATGAGATTTGAAACAAGTCGTTTGTTAGTTTCCGATTTTCGCACACATACACACAGGCTATCTGCAAATAGTCAACCCTAATCTTGAGTGACAGATTAGAGGGAAGGCAGCTAGTCAACAACACCCACAGATAAATCTTGGGCTACTCTTGTCTAACTGTATAAGTGGGATTCGATAGTCACTCTTATAACGCATCCACCGCCCCAAAGTACGGAGCGCATACTTGTAATAGCGGGACGCGAACATGGAATTCCCAGATTCACAAATCTGGACAAGCTAGCCATTAGACTAAACGTGAGACAATTAAAAAATAATGCTTATAATTATTTTCTATTACGCGTATAATGAGGCCCAATAAAAAGGTATTATTTCAATTTCAGCATCCCCCCCCCAAAAAAAGCATACTAAAACCGATTTGTGGTTAATTGAGAACATAAATGATAAGAATATCCGTAAACCGTTTAAAAACGTTACAAGCACTCGGAGCTAATTCGTTAGAAAATATTTGGAGAGCAAAAAAAAGAAAACAAAACTGAGCTTGAAACACGAGTTTTATGTTCTCCAAATTGTATTTACATTTCAAATAAACAAACTTTAATCTGAAAAGTAACTATTAGTTTCAGTGTAGTGGATTACAGCCTTGTTTATTGGGCTTCATTTCGCAATAGAATAAAAAAACAACAACAACAACAACTAAAGATTAAATTAAACAATTCAGCTTGAAACAAACAAACAAAAAAAATCGTTTTACGACAAATGAGAACTAACCCGTTAGTTTGGACATCCCAGTTGAGTCTTCTGTGTAAGCAGGCATTGCAGAGCTACTGAACAAGTCAGGACTGTGCGATGAAAACTGAAGACGAAATTATTTACTAGCACTGCTCGGACGGAGTTCGGTAGCTTATTGAAAGTTGTTGCTCTATATTTATCACCAGATATGTCAGCAGCTGAATGGCATCGATAAGCTACTCTCTCTCTCTCTAGTGGGTAGAAGCTGTTGTCGCAATAAATATAAGCGCCTCGGAAATACGCAACCTGCGATGGCGTAGTGGGGGGGAGTGACGAGATCACAACGAATTTTAACTGACCCGCCAGCTAATCCCAGAATCCCCTGCTTGTCACAAATGGAGAAAACTGTCAGAAGAGAACTTGCTAGAAACTATATGTTTTGTTACAATGTTGCCTAACAAGGGTAAAACGTCATGTAGCGTCACCAGTCCTAACTAGACCGCCCAATCAGCTCACTGTTTAAGAAGGAAGGTTCCACCCACGTGGTAGTGGTTGCTTCCCTGGGGCACAGTTTGTCTTCTTTCTACAGAGGAATGTGAAGTAAGGGCGTCACCAGCAGAAATCCCTTGTAAGGGAGGTAATAACAGATTCCGAGTTGTTGCTTTTCCTACGTCTTGAGTAAACACTCCGCGTGTAGGCATTGAGTCATCAGGTCTAGGTCGCTTAAAAACAAAACAGATTGAACAGTTTAACAAGAAGCTACGTAATCAGTGTGATATAAAAACATGTTTTGTCTTTTCGTTTTTCTAATGTGAAAATTTGTGTTTTTAGGGCGCAAATTTGGGCTTGTGAATGTATCTAAACAAAAAGCATGACGTACACAAAACAACCTTAATTACAGCTTTTATAAAACCGTGGTTCGCTAACCTGTGCAATTCCGAATCGTGTTTCTATTCGTTTAGGTGCATGTTTTGTTTTCAAACCGAAACGTTTTTATGTAAGAACTTGTTCATTGGTAGTAACAGATCGATACAAACAAATAATGTAACATGGGCAACAATGTCACAACTTAGTCTTCATTAAAAACAACAAGAATGAAAGTAGTTAAAAATCAGTAAAAAAAAAATAAAACGGATAACTTATATGTTAGGGACCTCTAAACATTTCAGTAGTAATAGCATTGAACACGGTGTGAAACCTCAAAACCGGTAACACATGAATATTTTACTTTTAAGGCTACCAAAATGAAGATTAAAAGTATATCAAATACTCAGGCAAATAGATCGTTTATCCTGACGTTTACAAGCATATATATATATATATATATACAATAGAAATATATTATATTACTTCTTATCTTTAGAACAGTTTAATCTGGGTAAAAAAACGTGATTTCGACATATCGATCAACATTTAAATATGCTTGTCAACTTGTCTCATCCATATGGCATAACTTTGACATATCGATCAACATTTAAATATGCTTGTCAACTTGTCTCATTCATATGGCATAACTTTGACATATCGATCAACATTTAAATATGCTTGTCAACTTGTCTCATCCATATGGCATAACTTTGACATATCGATCAACATTTAAATATGCTTGTCAAC
>NW_013670800.1:66385-73208 GCF_000517525.1 Limulus polyphemus | reverse complement strand
TCAACATTTAATATGCTTGTCAACTTGTCTCATCTATATGGACATAACTTTGACATATCGATCAACATTTAAATATGCTTGTCAACTTGTCTCATCCATATGGACATAACTTTGACATATCGATCAACATTTAAATATGCTTGTCAACTTGTCTCATTCATATGGCATAACTTTGACATATCTTAAGTCATGGATTTATGTTTCATCTTTTAAACTTAACGTCCAGCGTGAGATATTAAGTTTCATACATTAAATACACAGTTAAGTCTTGGATATAACCTTTAAGCCTACATGCTAGTGTAGGATGTCATATTTCATTCATTAGACACACCTGTATATTATGTTTCATTCTTCACGCATATACGTCAAGTGTAAAAAAAATCACGCTTCATTCATTAGATATGCCTTTGAGTCTTGAGCATCATATTTCACCTTTTGGATATACCTACGTTAAAATTACGTGTAACAAATGGGATATTACGTGCCATCTTTAATCCTGAATCTAAGTGTGTAAAAACATCTCGTGTTACAAAGTAAGGGCCTTTTCTCGTTGCATTCTATAAGAGCCCCTGTTTACATGATTTGAAGGTTGTTGTTTTTTCATTTTTCAAGAAATGTATCTCGCATTACTCCACATTTTTTTTTGCCGGAATGTCTTCTAGGATGAGTCAAATCATCTGACGACTGCGATCAAATGACCAAGCCGGTTAAGTGATGCACTGATGGTGAGGGTTGCCGGAGGATATCCGTGCCACTGATGATACATATCTATAGACCCGCAATGTAAGTACAGAAAAATATTGTAGTTGCAACAATAAGAGGATGGCAGATATTTTTCTGTTTCCTGTTCAAAAATTTTCACATAAAAACAACGTTGTGTTTACAGATCATATTTCAGCCTTTCTGGGATGATGGTTTCGTAACTGTTGTATATGGGTTTTCCTGAGTTCGTGAAAGTTCAATTAATAATGCCTTCTGCTCGAGACAAGTATTTATCAAGTAATTCTATTAATATTTAACTTATTAGATTATCAAAATATCACCATTTCCTAGTCCAGAGAAGAAGAAAAAACGTACGAGAAACAATGATTTAACCTTTTTACTTTTTTTTTTTGCATTTACCAGTTTTTGATATTTCTTTAAATTATATTATTTAACAACCGGAAGTACTTGTCATTCATATTCTTTCGTGGCCAAATGAAGTGATAATTAAGGAACATTGCAAGTGTAAGAGTGTCTTAACTACATTTATAGCGCTTCAAGTACAGAAAACGTTGGTAATTCAGGAACCTAAAGACGGGTTCAGTCAGAGATGTAATGGTATCTTAGTAACATAGCGCACGGAGACGGCTCCAATACGAGTGTTCGTTGGTAACCTAGCAACACTTAACGACCGTATAAAAGAGTGTTTATTTGTCTGACTGTGAAAATACTTGACGAAACACAGAGGAACCCAGATTAACATGAAACACGTGAGATATTTTCACCTTAACGTGCGTCTATCTTTGTTCAAAATTGGAAGGATGGAAGACAAGAAAGTTTAGTGGCACGCGCCTCTTTTTTTCCTCCATGGTTAGGCGTCTATACCGCTTTTAATCATTACCTGTAGGAACCGTTAATTCTGTGAATATTTTATTTTCTTATCCCACCTTTGTCATATCGTTATAAGGGAGTTCCTGGGTGAGTCGGCTGTAAATTTTCAGGAGATACAACGCTAAAATCCAGGTCTCAATTCCCCGCGGTGGACAGAACTCATCACTGTGTAGCTTTGAACTATTTATTAAACCATTAACCACAGTGCCGCGTATCACTTGTTTAAAAGGAAGGCTGTTACTAACCGTTTTACGCGTGCTTTGAACTATAAAATGAGAAAATTACCTCAATCATTTGTCGATAAATATTCGATAAATATTTAAATACACTGATAAAAGGCGTTCATAACCCAGTAGTTTGGGTTTTATATTACAGTGAATACACAATTACTAAAAAAAAAGAACTGTCATGTTTGTTTGAAGTTAGACACAAAGCTACACAATGGGCTATCTGTGATTTGCCCACCACGGGTATCGAAACCCGAGTTCTAGCGTTGTAAGTTCGCAGACATACCGCTGTGCCACTGGGGGGGCCTATCATGTTTGGTCACATCTAGAACCTACGTACGATCTGGACCGAGAAGAAATTACAAGCAAACAAAGTGAAGACTCACGCTAACAGAAGTTTTAATCAGTTGATGAATATGAAAAGCTCAGAATATGAAAAACTCAGACTTGGTGAAAAAGAGAGGAAATATTTCCAATTCAGCTTTATAAGAAGCTCTACAAATTTGATAAAAAAGAACGGGAATATTTCCAATTCAGCTTTATAAGAAGTGTTACAAATTTGATGAAAAATTGCGGAAATATTTCCAATTCAGCTTTATAAGAAGTGCTACAAATTTGATGAAAAAGAGCGGAAATATTTCCAACTCAGTCTTACAAGGTTTAGACTAGATGAAAATATGATGTAGGAAGAAAAAAAAGATGAATAATACTTAACAATAGTTGAATAAGGAAACATATGATGCTAATATAACAATAGGTAGGCTAACAACGATGTATAAGCTTAAGAAAACGTAGTACGTTCCACCATCAATAAAACTTTCCTTATGCTTATGTTTACCTACCTATTATTATAATACCTAATAAATTAGTAAGACAATCAAATAAAGAGTAATAAAACTTGCATAAATCTCACCAAGCAACTGCTGTAAAAAAAAGTAATAATATTTAATTCTTTCGAAGCATTAGGCTTAAGGAAAGCTAAAGTCTCGCGGGTTTCGCGAAGAACTTGGTGTAAGGAAAGCTACGTAATGCATAAATCTTGCAAAATGTTGGGTTTAAGGAAATAATAATAATACCTACCAAAATTTCACTATATATAGCTGACGTGAGGAAGCCGGATGTAATCAAATCATCTGTCCTATATAAAATTAAACTGTACAAAATTCAATGTTCTGAAATACATGCGCATCTTTTCGTTATAAATATAAACAGTGTAGCAAAGAAAATCTTAAAAAGGTACACGCTGTTAAAGAGGTTGGCCGTAGTAAATGTGATTTGTCAGACTTTAAAGCTTGTTACTCACAGCTATTGTGTTACTATCGGGTGCTGGAATCTATAAAAATGATACTGCACGGTCAACGTTTAGTTGAAAATCGAAATGACACAGAAAATCTACTGTTGCTCCTTGCTTTCCCCAAAATAATCTTAAGAAACATGTTTCGATTTGTGAAAGTGAATGAAATCAGAAATCAAGTTATCTAATATTACCCCCATGTTCCCACCACTGGTGTCCTGTTTGTTTGTTCCTTACAAGATTACACAGTGGGAAGTATGACTAGCTTAGTCGTTGAACTTGTTTGACTTGTGCAGGTATACTTAAAAGTTACTAAACTTTCGAACTATTTTCTATAAACCGTATTGTCTGGGTCTACAGCGAAACTCTCAGTAAATAAGAACAATAAAACAGAATTTTTTTTTGCTCATTTTAATTCAACATATTTGTTATCGTGTTTAATGTAATATCGTTTAGGCTTGTATGGAATCGCCTGCCAATCTGTAGATACACCTACGCACACTTTAAAAGTCTATTGAGTTATAAAACATTTTAAAGTGAGTTTACCAAGCAGTGAGACAAACAGCCAATACCGCAAGTCGTGAATCATGTACTCACTTGTTGTGCCTCGAGGGCTTGGCTGGGTTTACATCGAGGCAAGTAGGGTTGCCAAGGTCAAACCTGAGGCACGAGATTTCCAGCATTTATTCTTGCAAATACACGTATATTGAGCGTTTAATTCCCAGTCGGATTCTTTCTACCAATCAAAAAAAAAATAAGAATGTGTACAAAATGATATAAATATTTCTGTATGAATAATGTCTTACTTGTATGTATACTCCCTTTACACTCTTGTGACAATTCAAGCGTCTTATGTTAGGCAGCAAAGCCTTGCTCAGAGTGACAACATTATAATACAGACTAAAGATCCAGGAAATAGGAGCATGTCTATGGGGTACTTTATAAGTCCCAGTTCGTTAACACTTGTTAAATTTCCGTTCCTCGAGACTGTACGTTTACTGATCACGAAACGTGAAAATGAATAACGTTGATAAAAAATATTTAAAAAGCAACTGTACCACGTCGCGAGTGTTTATTGAAGTCCATCTTTATTTTTTTAGATGCTAAAGGCATTGTTCTTCTCACGCGGAACACAAAAGCACCGTATACAATCAGGCATTCATTTTGCCAGTTTCTCTAGTCGTGTCTGTGGGTTTCGAAGTGAAGTTTTAATCCTCTTTGGAAATGGTTCCGTCTTGAAATAACATCTAATGATAATTAAAAACTTACAAAAGTATTAAGATCTAAGTTTGTACTTGCTGTAAAATAGATTCGAAGTTTTTCTTCCTAAATTTATTGTTGTATGTATGGAAATAACAAACAGATTTATACGCACGAGTGACATCGGAGTCAATGACCAGAGTATTTGGCAACTCACACGAATAAATGGGTTATCGTTACAACTCCTTTCATAATCTCTTTCCAAATCTAAATTGAAAAAAAACCAACAACACGAAGGTTCGTTATCATTACTAGAACAATAATTTTGGAATCCTCATTAGAAGGAATTGTTAATTAACAAACATATACTCAGGAGGACTTATCATCTTTTAGGACACTATTTCTAGGCGTTCAATCAAACTACAGACCAACGAATGTTTAAACTGTAGGAGAAGATTTACGGTTGTCTTAAGATATATTAGAATCCATAACAGTGACAGTTTTATGATCAGATACAATAAATTGTTAATTAACAAACATATACTCAGGAGGATTTATCATCTTTTAGAACACTGTTTCTAGGCGTTCAATCAAACTACAGACCAACGAATGTTTAAACTGTAGGAGAAGATTTACGGTTGTCTTAAGATATATTAGAATCCATAACAATGACAGTTTTATGATCAGATCAAATAAACTTCTTTAAACAACAATAAGCTTTTTTTTTAAATTCGATTGAAACCATAAATTTTGGCTTGTCAAATGTAACCAGTTTTCTTTTCGATGCGACTATTTTGATCTCTGGTCAGGAGTAACCAGTTTTCTCTAAATGTCACTTACTTTGATCTGTAATCAGATGTATCCGGTTTCCTTGAATCTCGAAACGTACCCAGTTTCTCTCTAACTGATGCGATTATTTTGATCTCTGGTCAGGAGTAACCAGTTTTCTCTAAATGTCACTTACTTTGATCTGTAATCAGATGTATCCGGTTTCCATGAATCTCGAAACGTACCCAGTTTCTCTCTAACTTGATGTGACTATTTTGATCTCTGGTCAGGAGTAACCAGTTTTCTCTAAATGTCACTTACTTTGATCTGTAATCAGATGTATCCGGTTTCCTTGAATCTCGAAAAGTACGCAGTTTCTCTCTAAGTTGATGCGATTATTTTTTAATGTTGTTTTTAATTAAGCACAAAGCTACACAAGGGCTATCTGTGCTCTGCCCACCATGGGTATCGAAACCAGGTTTCGAGCGTTGTAAGTCCGCAGACATACCGCTGTGCCACTGGGGGGCTTATTTTTTATTTCTTCTCAGATTTAACAAATTGAGTTCGTTTGCTTGTCTGTTTTGAATTTCGTGCAAAGCTACACGAGGGCTATCTGCGCTAGACGTCCCTAATTTAGCAGTGTAAGACTAGAGGGAAGGCAGCTGGTCATCACCACCCACCGCCAACTCTTGGGCTACTCTTTTACCAACGAATGGTGGGATTGACCGGAACATTATAACGCCCCAAGGCTGAAAGGGCAAGCATGTTTGGTGTGACGGGGATTCGAGCCCGCGACCCTCAGATTGCCAGTCGAGCGCCCTAACCACCTGGCCATGCCGGGCCCGAGTTCGTTTGCGTCACTACTTCGAGTAGTGCGCGAGACAACCAGGAGGGACATCGTTAAACGGATAAAAAACTCCAAACTTTTTTATGTATATATATATATACTTTCTAAGAGTAGATTGTGTTTTAACTAACATCATCCAGAAGCATTCTTATAGTTACGACTTTAATACGAAATCTCTTGTCAGTAACCCTGAGTCGTGGGTTTGACAGATTGTATTATTTTCGCGGGAACAATTATGGAAATTATTCTTTACGTGAAAAAGGTAAAGACAAGTCGACTGCTAAATAAGGGTATGCTCATCGTTTGTTTAAAATGACTCAATCCGTGTTCCGTATTTCTCCGTGGGAAGTAAAAGGGACGATTGTGTAATTCCGACTCGTAAGTGTTCTTTAGGGTATTGTGTAACTTACAAGTGGGTGTTGATAATGAAGAATGTCGATAGAAATAAACACAACATACTCTTAAATAAACTCTTATTTCTCCCCCTTACTAACCTAATATTTTTAATGGACATTCTACTGTCTTGGTATGCGACACCACAGAAACTGCTGATAGGTTTGTTTGTTTGTTTGTTTTGGAATTTCGCGCAAAGCTACACGAGGGCTATCTGCGCTAGTGTAAGACTAGAGGGAAGGCAGCTAGTCATCACCACCCACCGCCAACTCTTGGGCTACTCTTTTACCAACGAATAGTGGGATTGACCGTCACATTCTAACGCCCCTGCTGATAGGAATGGAATTACAAACAAAGATAAAAAAAATAGTACAGAGGGAAAACAACTAAGTGTAACTTATTTTAGATTTACGAAACTTTTTTTTTTTTCGTTTAATATTTTAAATATTGTATAATTTACATTTGTTGTAAACGAAACCCTCCTACTACCCCCTCCCTCCC
>NW_013670800.1:63838-65385 GCF_000517525.1 Limulus polyphemus | reverse complement strand
TGTTTATAATATATATATATATATATATATGTATATATGGTAGAGTCATATTTCATGTTTATACCATAGATACATATATGGTAGGGTCATTTTCATGTTTATAATATATATATATATATATATTTTGTAGCGTGGTCTTTCATGTTTATAATATATAGATATATATATTGTAGCGTGGTCTTTCATGCGTATACTATATACACATATATATTGTAGCGTGGTCTTTCATGTTTATATACTATAGATACATATATGGTAGAGTCATTTTTCCTATTGTCTATAATGCAGGTGGCAGAACAAGATTATTTAAACCCGGTAAATCAACTACAATAGATTAACCAGCTTGAACATTAGATCTAAGTACTCTAGCTTGGCAGTTATTTATACCTTACCACTCCGTGTCTCATAACCTCTCTGGTTCAGACTTATTAACCTCTTCTGCGCCATATGAGACTAGAGAAAAAGTTTCCTGTTCGTGATTAATTATATAATCTTGTATTGTTGTCGAGTAATGAACAGGCTGTTTTTTTAAGGCCCATTGTTGTGAGAGAGAGAGAGGTCGTGACAATGCCAGTCGTGGGAAAGCACGGACAAGATAGTGTAATAGTAGAAGTTTAGGCCCATACTAAATGAATAACTTACTAATTAGTATCGTAACGTGGGCTAACTAACATGAAAACACGCTGAAATATATATACGAGAAATATTACAAACCCATGAACGAAAAACCGTTAAGTGTGCGTCTATTTCTAACACATTACAACTGTTACTGATAAAATCTTACAACGCTAGAATCCGGGTTTCGATATCCGTGGTGAACAGAGCACGGATAGCCCATTATATATATATATATAGCTTTGTGCTTAACTTCAAACAAACAAACAGACTGAGAAAATACATCCGTTAAACACTAAATGAAATAACCAATGTTCAAATTTTTCCTGCTTATTATAGTTTTTCCATGGTTTATAAAGCAAGTACTCTAAGAAGCCTTTTTTTAAAAAAACAAATCTAAACTGAAAGTAGGATAAATTACATTGCCTGATGCTAATTTTAATATTCCGGAAAGAAGAGTTGCATTATTTTCAACGAGTATAAGTAGTTGTTAAACATACTGGACTAATCTAAGAAAAACAACAACAACAAGGTATGAACTAATTTGGTTGGGATTATTATTTTAATTGCCAAAGTATGAACTAATTTGGTTGGGATTATTTTTTTAATTGCCAAGGTATGAACTAATTTGGTTGGGATTATTTTTTAATTGCCAAGGTATGAACTAATTTGGTTGGGATTATTTTTTAATTGCCAAGGTATGAACTAATTTGGTTGGGATTATTTTTTAATTGCCAAGGTATGAACTAATTTGGTCGGGATTATTTTTGAATTGCCAAAGTATGAACTAATTTATTTGGGATTATTTTTTAATTGCCAAAGTATGAACTAATTTGGTTGGGATTATTTTTGAATTGCCAAGGTATGAACTAATTTGGTTGGGATTATTTATTAATTGCCAAGGTATGAACTAATTTGGTTGGGATTATTTA
>NW_013670800.1:50015-62903 GCF_000517525.1 Limulus polyphemus | reverse complement strand
CAGCTAGTCATCATCACCCACCGCCAACTCTTGGGCTACTCTTTTACCAACGAATACTGGGATTAACCGTCACATTATAACGCCCCCACGGCTGAAAGGGCGAGCATGTTAAAGGGGACGGGGATTCAAACCCGCGACCCGCAGATTGCGAGTCGAGCGCCCTGACCACCTGGCCATGCCGGGTCCCTATAGGTTCGAGTTGATGGTCTAGACGGAAGGCAGCTATTCAGTAGCTCACAGCGCCATCTTCTGGGCTACGCTTCTCTGACTGAATAATGGGATTCGATCTTTCAATGTTATGGCGCATCCACATCTCCAAACCGTGGAGCACGTTTTTGCGGCAATAGACCTCTAACTTGGAACCCTCGGATTCACAGACCGAGCACGTTAACTAATAGGCTACACCCAGTCTCTAAAAGATGATTTGCGGTAGCTCCCTGCAAAATATTACGAAGTTCGATGTAAGAATCGGTCGGGGGTTGACAAAGGTGAGAAAGCGGCCAACTTGTGGTCAGTTTCTAAGGAATTAGGGGATTACAGCACTGAGTGGTTAAAGAATCAAAGGAGGGATCGGTCGCCTTTCTTGTTTAGCCGATCTGGTGTTTACAGAATCCCCTTATGATTATGAGCGTTATAATCCCAATTACAGAAAAAAAAACTTGTAAGGTCGGTCAGAAAGGGACCTGTTAGCTGGGTTTGAAAAAGAAATTTGAAAGACAGGAGTTGAAACAGAAGAAATGATCAGATGATGTAAAGCAGAAGGGTTCTCCATTTACCTTTCGTATCCTTCTGATATTCTGCCAGCAAGAAATAATACACAAAACTGTTTACAAATTAGCATTATACTGCATAGCGAGCACCACTCAAAGAAGCCTCCCAACGCTAGAAACTGGGTTTCGATACCCGTGGTGGCCAGAGCACAGATAACCCTTTGTGTAGCTTTGTGCTTAACTACAAACAAACATAAAACCACTTCAAGCTACAAACCTTATCATATACTTGCCTTATTCATGACAAAGTTTTGTTTTTTTTATCTCCCGTGAATGGTTGGTCCTTATTCGACGTTGTCGAATTTCGTCTGGGGGCAGTTCGCACATTCTTGTATAAACAGTTCGACCTCAACCTTAGGAAATAATAAATTACAGTTCCGTCAATTTCGTAAGTCGTGCACTCCATTCTGGAGCACACTTACAAACATGTTACTGCAACTTTGCATGCTTTATAATGTGTTTGTGTCGATTTCCTTGTTTATCTAACTGTTTGCACTTATCTCTCTATCTTCTTCCTGTTCTCTCTCTCTGTCTATGTTAATACTTTATGACAATATCCACCCACCAATAAGCATCCAGGTTTTCCACTTTATTTGTTCTGATATTTTACAGTGCACTATTTTCGTATTGAAATACGAGAATACTAACTCACCCACAATGTGCTCATGCACAGAGGGCGCTACAACAGTGTGTTTCCATGCAGAAGTGAGAAAAATGTCTTTTTACGAGATTTCTTCGATGTGTTGCCCTTGAAGTCTTATTTCCCAATGGCATGAAAAATGTTGATGCACGCCCTCTAACATTATTGCGAGAGCGTGATTGCGGTTTTACAGCCTCCCAGGCAAATTGAGCAATAAGTTCCCTTCACTCTGCGGTTTGTAACGTGAAGCACGTGACTTTAAATTAGCTGACACATTACTAGAGCTCTAATACTAACTCCTTGTTAAGTTTATAAAAACAAAACGCAAACGTTTTAGTAAAAAGAGCTTTCTTCTTTTTTTTTTTCAGGAGGAAAATGGAAATGAAACAAAAAATAATATTCATGCAGTTTCAATTTCTCATTGTATAGCTTTGTGCTTAATTACAAACAAACAATTATGGCGAATCTGAGTTAGCAAAAAAAAAATCGTTAACATGTTAGCAAACAAGCATTTTCTTCGTGTTGAAACATTCTAATAAGATGGCGTGGGTTTTTTGTATAACCTCTGTACATTTTTAATCTTGCTGATTTCAGCTCGAAACTGCACCGCTCAGGTGCTCAGGGTTTCGCATTTGTTATTCAATGCTTCATCTATACCACCTTCAGCTGAACAAAACCCGAGTGCTTGTTGGTTTATTCGTTTGTTGCGATATTACCGCTGCAGGGATCTAACACAAAAGTTTATCGTTATAAGCCTTCTTAGCTGAACCAGCGGGTGACAGGACTAAATGTAGCTACAGAACTAGGCTAGTTAGTTTCAGATATAAAGAGGAAAAAACTGATAAATTTCATATCATAACTGAAATATAAAAGTGTAAAGATTAAGTGAAGCGCCTCCTAGTGGCAAAGCGGTATGTCTGCTGACTTACAACGCTAGAAACCGGGTTTCGATACCCGTGGTGGGCAAAGCACAGATAGTCCATTGTGTTGCTTAATTACAAACAAACAATTAAGTATAGTTTCATAGACTAGTTAATCGAAACGTTTTCTGATTGTGCTGTGGTTCGGTACTTCACAAAATCGAAACGTTTTCTGATTGTGCTGTGGTTCGGTACTTCACAAAAAGAAGCAAAGTTTGTAGGAATTTGGTGAATTAAAGTTTTATTAAACAACAGCAGCACCATCCACTCTGGAAAATCTTTCTTGACGGGTAACGAACGGCACACCAATATGCCAATTTTCTCTGTTCGTGAAACGAAACGTTGTAAATCGTCGTCCATTGTTCGAAACGTTACACGACGCAGACGCTTTCTGTTGAGGTTTTCTGGCGGCCACAACATTATTACAAGTGTTTTTGGTACACTGTACTTAGCGGCTCGTTTTATAACGTTTACATAATAATATAATAATAGAAGCTGATAATTTGGTGTTTTTCAAGAGTACGTACAAATAATTTATGTTTTTAAGTGTGCATAAAAGACTCGCTAACCCGAAACATACAGAGCTTACAAGCTTGATATCTACATACAATACAGTGTATTCACTTGGTGTATTCACTTGAAACGCATTGGACATAACAATGTTCATAAACCGGACACGCACGTGTGACACACCGACAAAGTGTACATTTCCTAAACTGAACACGCAGAGTTCACAAACCTATACATACACGATACACATCTTAAAAGTCATAATAATCCTGTGACAAAAGAAGGAGATCTAACTTAGATTGTAAAGTTTACGATCTAGAATAATACAAGAGCTTCTTACCGACGAGACTGATTGATATTTGTTTTTCTACGTTAGAACAAACATGGAAATCAGACGACGACGACGATTTACACGTGGTGACGTTGTGAATGTTGTTAAGTATTAGAGGCTTTCTTTAAAACGTTAAAAATAATTATTTTATTTGAAGACATGTATAAGCCTTGATAACACGACAGTTCACTTGATGAACTCTAATTTTTGCCAACTTTAATATTTCTTTTTTTTTGCCAAGACTCATTTAAAAGTGATGATTCTAATGGATGATTCTAGGCCTATACTTATTTTAATGTTTTTAGTATACCTGACTGCAGTCCGATTGGTTGACACAGTTGGCACGTGAGTCTACAGCACGAGTTTTAATTGTAAGAGCAGTCAGTTCCGCATGTTATTTCACACACAACATGATGATTTCGTTTCTATTTTTAACAGGGTGTTATCGTCGTGATAAAGAAAATTATATAATTTCTATGGACTATGTTTCTGTGGACTGTGTATGCATGGACTGTGTTTCCATAGACAGTGTATCTATGGAATGCATATCTATATGGACTGTGTTTCTATGTTTTTAATGGGATGTGTACCTTCACGGATTGTGTTTCTATGTTTTTTATGGGATGTACACCTTTACGGATTGTGTTCCTATGTTTTTAATGGGATGTATACCTTTACGGATTGTGTTTCTATGTTTTTAATGAGATGTGTACCTTCACGGATTGTGTTTCTATGTTTTTTATGGGATGTACACCTTTACGGATTGTGTTTCTATGTTTTTAATGGAATGTGTACCTTTACGGATTGTGTTTCTATGTTTTTTTATGGAATGTACACCTTTACCGACTGTGTTTCTATGTTTTATATGGGATGTGTACCTTTACGGACTGTGTTTCTATGTTTTCTATGGGATGTGTACCTTTACGGACTGTGTTTCTATATTTTATTTGCGATGTGTACCTTTACGGACTGTGTTTGTATGTTTTTCATGGGATGTGTACCTTTACGGACTGTGTTTCTATGTTTTCTATGGGATGTATACCTTTACACACTGTGGTTTTATGTTTTTTATGGGATGTATACCTTTACGGACTGTGTTTTTATGTTTTTTATGGGATGTATACCTTTACGGACTGTGTTTGTATGTTTTTTATGGGATTTATACCTTTACGGACTGTGTTTCTATGTTTTCTGTGGGATGTATACCTTTACGGACTGTGTTTGTATGTTTTTTATGGGATGTATACCTTTACGAACTGTGTTTCTATGTTTTTTATGGGATTTATACCTTTACGGACTGTGTTTTTATGTTTTTTATGGGATGTATACCTTTATGGACTGTGTTTCTATGTTTTTTATGGGATTGATACCTTTACTGACTGTGTTTCTATGTTTTTTATGGGATGTATACCTTTACGGACTGTGTTTCTATGTTTTCTATGGGATGTGTACCTTTACGGACTGTGTTTGTATGTTTTTTATGGGATGTGTACCTTTAAGGACTGTATTTCTATGTTTTCTATGGGATGTGTACCTTTACGGACTGTGTTTGTATGTTTTGTATGGGATGTACACCTTTACGGACCGTGTATTAATGTTTTTTTATGGGATGTACACCTTTACGGACCGTGTATTAATGTTTTTTATGGGATGTATACCTTTACGGACCGTGTATTAATGTTTTTTATGAGATGTATACCTTTACGGACTGTGTTTCTATATGGATTTCGTACCTATGTAGAGAGTGCGTTTCTAGACTGTGATTGCACACAGTTAAGTACGTTATATTAAAACGATCTTAAATATAGAAATCAACAAGGCACGTGGCAACCACAGCCAATATAAAGTCGCAGCGGAATGGCAAGTATACGAACTACATTTTGACATTGTTTGACGTATTGTATGTAGTGTTATGACACCGAAAATTGGTCGCTCTTAGGTAGGGTGTAAAACAACCCTTTCGAATGCAAAATATTCACACATTCAGATCATAAAGATATGTCTAGATCGGGGATTTAAAATTGCTCAGGCTTAGAAACAAATGAAAATGGGTCAACTTGGGGTACCGGGACTCCAGAAAGAGACATGCATCAAGTCGTACCCCAGTTGTGGTAATCATATCCTTTACCCAGTCGTTCAAGCAGATGGAGAATGAAATGAGTATCCATGCTGTTTGCATACGAAGACATACCGGTGCATAAGACATACCGGTCAAGTTGCCGGATGTAGCGGCCATGGGTTCTGTAAGATCGGACTTTTTATACTACTTAAGGCTATTTGAGCGACCCTGGCTACTGGACCCCTCGTCGGTGCCTAAGTCACTTAACCATACTTTTCGTCCTCGCCTAACATAGCGACATGGACTGTTACGACGTGGTGAGACTCGAAAATCGTTTTAATATAACGAATTTAACCCTTTGTGTACCGCGTTTTTATGGATTATGTATATATGAATTGTAATATGAAATGTGAATCTTGGACTTTCAACGTTTGTTTCGAATTCGCTACGAAACTTTTATAGAGTAATTTTAGATAAACAAATATAAAAACAAAATAACAGGAACATTAGGACTATATTTTTCTATGAAATATTATATTATTTAACATACGATAAACAGTTTCGGATCAGCTTATATATATATACTTTTTCCAGTTACAACAAAGAACACCCACGACAAATGCAATCCGAGCGTTACAGAAATACGACCCAGGGAAAATAACTATGAAGCTGTAATGAGATGCACGATGAACGGAGAGAAGCTGTCGTTTCCTCCTTCATATAGTCGTGTTTCAAAAAAAATATCAATCAATTTTCAGTGTTTATATGACGTTGTTTAGAAAGAAAAAAGAAGAGAGAGAGAGAGGGATGTTAATCAACGTTCCTGGAACATAAAACGTATCTATTTTAATTTGTGATGAAGTAAAAAAGTGAAATGGGGCAGGATTCGAACTCTCAATTTTATAAACTAACAGGATGATTCAGTGAACTATATTATCGCGTCTTGAATGCTTCTTGTCTTATGCCCCCCCCCCCCCCAGTGGCACAGCGGTATGTCTGCGACTTACAACGCTAGAATCCGGGTTTCGATACCCGTGGTGGGCAGAGCACAGATAGCCCATTGTGTAGCTTTCTGCTTAATTACAAACAAACAAACAATTCTTGTCATATTTGTCACGATATTGGAGACTTCTTAACTAGGTTAAGAACAATTCCTGAGTTAATACTGAGTCGCAGCCTTGTACTCGAGGTACGTTAGGCCTAAGTTTTTTGTTTTTATTTTGTAACAAGCAGGTGTGATTAGAAAATGAATATGAAGTCAGCTTTAAATATACCCCCCCCTTCCCCTCCTCTCTCTCTCTATATATATATATATATATGGGTAATGATAGAGACAGACTGATTCATCAGCGACTTGCATTCCTCCCCAACCTGCTTCATGGGTGGGATGAAATCATGGTCTCCTCTTCCAATGTTGATACCACCCTTGATGAATGTGGTCTCGCGGGGGTGGTTTGCTCTTGCTTTCACTCCTTACATACACATTCTCGATGGGTTCACAAGCACGAAGGTCTGAAACAGCGACGTTGAAAAATGGTAACAGGATGTTATGTTACACGTGCATTTCTCCAGCTGGAGAAAAGAAAATATGGCATTCGAAAATTTGTGAAGAAAATAATAAATAACTTTTTAAACGTTTGCGATATATTGTTTTCAACTACAATAAAACCTTTTTTCTTTAGTGTCGTAATATCATTGTTCATCTTTTCTTGAACTAAAGAGACAATGTTTTAACGGTCATATTCTGGGTTTTGTTCTACAAGTATCAGGACGCACCTATAAAACGTATATAGTTTAACGTAGGGTGTTTTTCATGCTATAATATAATAGCACCTATAAAATACAGTTTAAGGTAGGGTGTTTTTCATGCTATAATATAATAGCACCTATAAAATACAGTTTAAGGTAGGGTGTTTTTTCATGCTATAACACCGATAAAACGTACAATTTAAGGTAGGGTGTTTTTATTGCCATAATATAATAACACTTATAAAACGTACAGTTTAAGGTAGGGTGTTTTTCTTGCTATAATATAATAACACCTGTAAACATATAGATTCAGACTAAAAGTACAATTGGCCCTGCATGGCCGGGTGGTTAGGGCGCTCGACTCGCAATCTGAGGGTCGCGGGTTCTAATTCCCGTCACACCAAACATGCTCGCTCTTTCAGCCGTGGGGGCGTTATAAGTGACGGTCAATCCCACTATTCGTTGTTAAAAGAGTAGCCCAAGAGTTGGCGGTGGGAGATGATGATTAGCTGCCTTCCCTCTAGTCTTACACTGCTAAATTAGGGACGGCTAGCGCAGATAGCCCACGTGTAGCTTTGCGCGAAATTCAAAACAAACAAACAAAAAATACAATTAAACACATTTAGATTTCCTCTTGACCGATTTTTTATCTCCTAATCTGAGCTATTTTCCTTTACTCTAAGTTTAGGAGTGTCGCTACAACTTACCCATAAATCGTTTAAGAAATGTTCTTTTACCTGACAGTTTACACCTGTAGGTGTTCTACGAGCTACCACTGAACAAAAAATTCCAATAAAAGGGGGGTGGGGGTCAAAGCTATAGACACGAAGTTTAACCTAAGATGTTTCTAGAAGTTAGCTTACAATTAACAAAAAATTAAAACGTTCTTCTCCCATTCGTGTTTATCTCGTTATTTTCCTCACGCTATGTATCAGGTGTGGCCTAGTGGTTAGCGTGCCAATTGTGAAATTTGCGTCAAATCCAACTATTCGGTGAGTTAAGAGTAACCCAAGAGTTGGCGGTGTGTGCTGTTTGACCAACTCACTTCACTCTATTCTATGAACTAGGGACAACTGCGGCACGTAACTTTTGTGTCGCGAAATCTACCAAACAACAAAGTCACACGCGCTCTCTTCTTCATTCAAACAACTTGATGGATTTCCAGTTGAACTGTTTGTTTGTTTGTTTTGAATTTTCGCGCAAAGCTACACGAGGGCTATCTGCGTTAGCCGTCCCTAATTTAGCAGTGTAAGACTAGAGGGAAGGCAGCTTGTCATCACCACCCACCGCCAACTCTTGGGCTACTCTTTTACCAACGAATAGTGGGATTGACCGTAAATTATAACGCCCCCCACGGTTGAAACGGCGAGCATGTTTGGTGTGACGGGGATTGCGAGTCGAGCGCCCTAACCACCTGGCCATGCCGGGCCCCAGTTGAACTAAAACAACAATGCCCCAATTAACAGGTTCTCCAAACATGGGACGTATTTTCCTCTTACTTAGGGGACAACAACATCTAACATGACACAGTATTGGTGGGTTTCCTAGTATTTCTCAACTACTTTTCCACTCCAGTACATGTTAAGATATTATTAAAGAAGAAAAAAAATGTTATTTGATGAAGAATTTGACAACAATGGAAATTATCACGATAATTGTACTTAGGGGCGTTTTGATCAAAACCAGAGCTGAGTAGAAATAGGTGTGGCCTATTGGTCAGCGTGCCTGACTGTGAAACTGATAATCCGTGGACCACACATGCGCTCCACACTTTGAGGCTGTGAATACGTTTTAAGAGTGACGGTGGAATTCTCCTGTTCGATTAGAGTACTCCAAGAGAGTTGGCGGTGGGTGCTGGTGAGTAGTTGCCGTCCGTCTAGTCTATCTAAAGTAGGGACGGCTAAGCTCCTTGTGTGGCTTTCAGATAAAAACTTGTTTGTTTGTAATTATGCACAAAGCTACACAATGGGCTATCTGACCAACACGGGTATCGAAACCCGGTTTCTAGCGTTGTAAGTCCGCAGACATACCGCTGTGCCACTGGGGGGCCTATCAAAACTTGTTTTTCGCATGAAGTTGGTCATGATAAACATTTTTATGATTTTTGTTTTTAACAACAGTACACCATCTCAGAAAAAAGCCAACAAAAGATAAAATCTTAAATCCAAAATGAGAGACAAGAAAAACCTGGTAAGGAAATGGCCTAAATTCACAGCTGGAAAAAAGACTGATAACATCACAGATGGCATCATCTGAGCGTATTTTTTGTTTCGATATGAATTAACCCTAAAAGTAAGAGTTTTCTACAATATATATATATATACATATTTTCAAAGATAATGTTTGTAAAAATGATCGCAGTAAGTTGTTGAAAGAATTCGGTATATAGTTTGGAACAGTTATCAGTAATAAGTCCAAGAAGTAGTGTAAAATTTTGATTTATCTATGTCACATTTCGAACAACTCCGTAGCGTTTACTGAATGTAGAATATTCAACTGCCGGAACGCATTCAAAGCATTTTATACGATAACAAGGTTTCAATGGCGGAATGAGGCCAAGTGGAGCTGAGATTCCGCCAAACAAGATTAAACCAAATCCCAATATTCAGTTTGATCAGAGACGCCCAAGAGTTGTCAGTGGACGTTATTGACTAGCTGCCTTCCATCTGGTTCGTAGTTCGTAATTACAGACTGCTAACGCAGATAACCTTCGAATAACTTTGCGTGAAATCCAGTAAACAAAACTAGGTTTCAGACATGCAGTCAACAGAACATTTTTCTTTGATTGTTTTATTTTCAACTGTTTACAGTTCCAACTGCTTCACATGCCCGATATACGAGGGAACGAATATCTTGAAAGTTATTTGAAATTGAGGAATAATGAAAAAATGCGAGTTAAATATAACACAACTGACTGAACCTCTTCGAGCAGCGCGAGAATTTAGTGACTGAATCTCTCACAACAGGCCTGTGATATTAACGACGAGCATCTTACAACAGTCAAAGTTAAATCCTTGCCGTGTCTTTGCAAGGCATATAGAACTGGTGCTTTAAAACTCAGATTTAAAGTGGCACAAACGGATGAGAATGGTGACCTATTAACCACCTGGACGGGATGCCAGTCCATCAAAGGTCAACCTGGGTTGACTGGGACAAGTGAGGTAAAATGTCAAGGACACAAAAGAATGACGCTGACCAGCCTCGAACTCGAACCATTACGACTACGAAAGCATCGAACCACGCTGCCTACTATCACAGCATCCTGTGGCCACAATGAATGAAACTCTCACAATGGACTGTTACCATTAGCGACTAATACTCTCTCAACAGGCTGTGATCTTATAATAACTACACCTCTCACGAAAGACAGTAGCCGTAGTGACTGTACCACTCACAACAGGCTGTGACAGTAGTGACTGTATCACTCACAACAGACTGAGCATAAGGATTAAACCTCTTACATCAGGCTGTGACCTTAGTGACTGTACCACTCACAACAGGCTGTGACAGTAGTGACTGTATCACTCACAACAGACTGAGCATAAGGATTAAACCTCTTACATCAGGCTGTGACCTTAGTGACTGTATCACTCACAACAGGCTGTGACCACAACGATTAAATCTCTCACATCAGGCTGTGATCTCAGAGACTAAGCCTCTCACAAAAGGCTGTGACCACAACGATTAAATCTCTCACATCAGACTGTAACCTCAGAGACTGAGCCTCTCACAACAGGCTGTGACCACAACGATTAAATCTCTCACTTCAGGCTGTGACCTCAGAGACTGTATCTTTCACAACAGGCTGTGACCATAGTGACTCTATTACTCACAAAAAAAACAGTGACAGTAGTGATTTTATTTGATTAAGCCTAACTTCTGACAGAGAAAATATTAAGCTTCTGACAACAAGACTAGAGTTAATTGGACTCAATTAAAAAGGAAGTAACTGGCGAGGAAGGAATTAAATACAGTTTTCACTATTTCAATTTTGGTCAGCTAATCCTTTATTGGATTCTAACCATCTGATCCTTCATGGATTTTACTTGCTCTAATGAGGTAATCCTCAATGAAGGAAGGGTTAACAAGCTGTAGGAAAATTACAGTGTTTAACAAACGCCCTAATCATCTGCACAGTCTAATTCCTATTAAAGAGCGTCTGTTTAGTATTCAAAATGTACACATTGCTTGACTCACCAGAAACCCACACTTTTACTTTACCTCTTCCTTTAAGTGACGTTTGACTATATATAGCAGTTTCCGTAGTGTTTTCACGTCAATTGTAGAAGAAAAATGCGAAACTTGTTCGATTGGTTTGGTTTGTTGTGAATTTCGCGCAAAGCTGCACGAGGGCTATCTGCGCTATCCGCCCCTAATTTAGCAGTGTAAGACTAGAGGGAAGGCAGCTAGTCATCACCACCCACTGCCAACTCTTGGGCTACTCTTTTACCAACGAATAGTGGGATTGACCATCGCTATATAACGCCCCCAAGGCTGAAAGAGCAGGCATGTTTGGTGGGACGGGGATTCGAACCCGCGACCCTCAGATTGTTCGAAAAACTAAGCAGCTCTCAAAAACAATAACAGAAACATAATCTATCTCTGACCTGCCCATCACGTAAACCTGCAGACATACCGCTGAGCCACTGGGGGCCCGAAGTACAGCCCATTGAAATCTTAGCAGCTTGTACAATCACTCCTTATACTGTGACTACAAAGTTACTTATTTTGCAGTGCTGTATTAATTGTGACATGAATTTATTTATTTTTTTTTCTTTTCGTGGACGATAAGAAATGAATAGCAAGTGAACACAAATTCCATACTCTAACTTATAATAAAACACTAGATGTTGGTTATCATAATCGAATATATATATATATATAGTAGAAGCTCGAGGAATCCGAATAATTAGGCTTAAATTATCTGTTTCTGTGTCATTCAATTCGGTACTTTGTTCCACTATTCACTTACCAGTGCTTGAAACGAGAAAACAGCTCGGTTCGAGTTTTTGATCTAAGTCATTAATGTAACATATGTATTGAGGGTTCACCACACTTCATAAGAACGACGTGTTGCCCTTGGAAATACTTGCTCCATCGTCCTTCGAGCTTGGTCTAAATGTCATGATTAAGCACAATTGCTTTGAATGGTAATTCCCCTTCTAACAGATTTCTACAAAGTACAGACAAGTTCAATCTTAGAATTATATCTCGACAGTCTTTCCATAGCTCCTCCGCCATACACAGATGTCATCTTTCAAGACCACTCATACGTACAACAAACGTACAGATGTCCATTAGAGCTGCAACAGGGATTTGGCAAATATGTTGTCATACTGTAAGTATGTGCAGCGGTTAAACACAGAGTTTAGTATACACGTTCACTCATTTTACATGTAATAGGAGAAATTATGTTAGTAATTTGAAAAATACTATTTACGAATGTTTGAACAAAATTAACAAAGATAGTTTTGTTTGTTTGTAATTAAGCACAAAGCTACACAATGGGCTATCTGTGCTCTGCCCACCACGGGTATCGAAACCCGGATTCTAGCGTTGTAAGTCCGCAGACATTACGCTGTGCCACTGGGGGGGCAACAAAGATAGTTCCATCTTACTAATATCAGCTGTTTCTTTTAGAGCAAGGACACACTGTGTCCACTGCGGGGAATCGAACCCCTGATTTTAGTTTGTAAGTTTCTAGACTTACCACTGTTCCACTGGGGGGACAACCCTTTAGGACTACTACGAAAACAAATTAGATTAGAAACCAACAAGGTCTGATGGACCCTGGCCCGGCATGGCCAAGTGGTTAGGGCGCTCGACTCGCAGTCTGTGGGTTACAATCCCCGTCCCACCAAACATGCTCGCTCTTTCAGCCGTGGGGGCGTTATAATGTGACGGTCAAT
>NW_013670800.1:45112-49051 GCF_000517525.1 Limulus polyphemus | reverse complement strand
GGTTAGAGCTAATTATAAATACTGATGTATCAGGACTGCAGTCAAAGTCACATATAAATACTGATGTATCAGGACTGCAGTCAAAGTCACATACAAATACTGATGTATCAGGACTGCAGTCAAAGTCACATAAAAAGTGTTGCGGCATGACTTAATTTCACTGCAAAATTTAAAACCGAGGCCGGACAGGATTCGAACCCGCGACTATACAAGAAATACAGGAAGAACGAAGAAAAACGGAAACATCAAAAATTTTAGGAATGACGTCATTTGAATAAGTGACAACACATTTTTAGTGTTATAAGCCTTCAGATTCACCATTGAGCCAATAGCTGGCATTAACTCGTAAGACACAGAAGATAAGCCAAAAATCTATTGAAACACGTGTTTAAAAACAGTAATAATAATTAAAAAAATAACTTGTAATACAGTAATGTAACAGCAGTGAAATGTGAGAATGAACAAACATGGTTTTGAAAGAACATACCAATAAACAACTGTAAGAACGGTTAACTTAACTGTGAATAATGAAATGACAAATATTTATCTAAACACCAGTTCAATGAACCATTCCTCCCGTCTGTCTAGCTATCTGTTTATCTCGGCTCGACATAACCTAATGGTTAGCACGGATGATTGCATAATAAAAGGTCCAATGTTCGAAACGCGATATGCTGATAAACACAATCTGTGGGGATATCATGACAGCGACAGTCAATCCCGCTATTCGGGTAAGAGTAGCCGTGTAGGCGGCGAGTTTTCTGAATTTTTATCCTCCTCCGTCAAGTTGTTATAAATTAGGAATGGTTGTGCCTGAACCTTAGGAGGTTTCGAATCTGATTGGTTAGCTCCTTTGTTTCATATGAAATCGTTAAGCCTGAAAATGCCAAATACCAGAATATTTTATTTTATTAAAAATAAAAATGAAAAATGTATTTTTGTAATATTATGGTCACTAATTTTTAAAGTCAACGGTGATCAAACCCAGTTATTGTTACGTAAACTTTGATTGGCCAGTTTTTCTTTCTCATACTTAGAGCACCCCCTTCTTCATTTATTTTAATTAATGCGAAAATATCAACTGTTCAAGTTATCGAGATATGAGGCGTGAGACTAAGGCGTTCCGAACAAACGAAAGCGCGCCAAATATGGTCGTCCATGATGGAGTGTGAACAAGGGTGTATATAAAATTGTCGGCCAAAGCCCCCTTTTAACTCTGAACTTCCGTTTACATTAACACTTCTAAACTCTCGACTTGAATGGACAAATGTAAAGACGAGAATGAGAACTTTCATAGAAGGTAACATCGAGTTTTTAAATTAATTTACGGAAACAAACACATTTACAATTAATATAAATGAAATTTTTACTTATGGTACCTAGGAAATTGTGGATTCTTTAAGTTTTTAGTAAAGATTTCAGAGATTCAAGTTTAAAATATTGATTTATACATCATGGTTTAACTTTCAAATTACGAACTTATTCTTACATTGGCCACAATTGATGAGGCCCACATAATACATCGTATTGAATGATTATATGTTTTTTTTTTGCTAGAAAAATGTGTTTGAAAAGTCGATAATGTCCTTACGGCAATTTTAGGGTTAACGGTAAAAGAACACCAGTGTGAGCGCTTTACGTTGTGTAGAGGCAAATATAACATAATAATTTCAGCCTTTAAATTCTGTTTTACGAAATTTACCTTTAACGATTGGCTAATTACACTGAAATCCAATGATTTAAAAAAAAATATGTTTCTAAATATCTGGAAAATTGCACTAGGAATGATCTTAAACATGAGGAGTTTTGCAAATTCGTATTTACAAACAATTGGAAAAGTACGTGTACTCTCAAACCGAAGTATTTTCATTGTTTTAATAATAAATCTTTGAAAAATAATGATTATAAACGAATGAAAACCTATATTAGACAATACACCTCAACGTGAATATTTTTGGAAGATGGCGTCTTTTTGTGGGATAATGATTAATAAAAATGAAAGGCCTGTCTCTTGAAAAGGCATGGAATACTGGAAATATTTCGTGCAATGTACGAAACGTACAGGGATCAGTATGTGACGACGAAATAACTTTTAACAACACCGCTGTTGTTTTGTATAGAGGACTACGCTATCGGAAAAACTACGTATTGTTATCACGAGAGGAAACAAACTCGTACAGCATATTATTCAGTGGATAGTTAGTGTTAACATTGAAAAGAGATTTGTATACTGCAACAGAGCACTTTCAATGAATCGGAAATCGTCCCATGTTATAACGAACGTTGATAACATGGAATATATTATATAAATGACTTCATATCTCTTCCAATTTTCGGTCAATCGAATTTTTTGGTTGTTGGAAGTGAAAGAGGACAGAATTTTAGGAAGGCACATCCCGTCCCAGTCATTATGTAAATCTAAAATATACGTGTATTAAGTGTACTAATGGCCGTGAGTTATGTAAAGTGTATCAGAGAAAGGCATTTCCGTATACATGTTGATGCCGGATTTCCCGGTATGATGGTATCCCTGCGAAATATCCTTTGTGTTGTTATATTATGGGTTTCATACTGGTTCATATTTTGGCACGTGCTTGTATTGATGTAACTGACAAGTAATACTAAGATTTAGAAAAACAACGACAAAAACAGTCGTTGAAAGTTAATCAGGAAATAGGTTGGAGAAAAACTTGGTTTTGTATCTTGTATTCTAAGGCCTAATGTCGTTGAAAGTTAATCAGGAAATAGGTTGGAGAAAAACTTGGTTTTTGTATCTTGTATTCTAAGGCCTATTGTCGTTGAAAGTTAATCAGGAAATAGGTTGGAGAAAAACTTGGTTTTGTATCTTGTATTCTAAGGCCTAATGTCGTTGAAAGTTAATCAGGAAATAGGTTGAAGGAAAACTTGGTTTTGTATCTGGTATTCTAAGGCCTAATGTCGTTGAAAGTTAATCAGGAAATAGGTTGGAGAAAAACTTGGTTTAGTATCTTGTATTCTAAGGCCTAATGTCGTTGAAAGTTAACCAGGAAATAGGTTGGAGAAAAACTTGGTTTAGTATCTTGCATTCTAAGGCCTAATTTTAGATGAAAATGAATTGCCATTTTTTATATATTGCGTTGATCGAACAGTGAAATTTAATTTTAATATTTCCCCTAGGATCAAGTACGTTGTTCTTATGTGCGACAAATCAATATATATATATACTCGTACATAAAATAAAACAAAACTATGAAATACTTTTTTTAAGAAAATTCATTTAAATAATTTAAATATTCTTGTGTTTCTGTTTGGTATTACTTTCCAAGAAAGTTAATTTTTTCCATTCTCCGAGGATTCGAATTTTTGATAATTTATTCATAAATGCTCTCTACCTCTCGATGGCTCAGCGGCAAGTCTGATGGAACATAACGCTTTGTGTCGGATTTCGATTCCTGTGGTGGACGGATCATAGATATCCCAATGTGTAGATTCACACTGAACAAGAAACAAAGACACCGAATATAAGAAAATAAATGCTTCGTGTTGTTAAGTCTGATTATGAACATCGCATTCTTCTAGTGGGATAATGGTGTTTTCTCTCTTTGTTATTCATATAAATTCTTTCATTGGTATTCTAGTAGATCATCACACTGAATTACTATCATAAACTTCCTTCATTGTTGTTATATTCTTAAAGTCCTTTACTGGTAAATTTTCCCACTGTTATACCGTTATATCCAAACATTGTTATATTGGTAAACTGTTCCACTGTTATACCGTTATATCCAAACATGGTTATATTGGTAAACTGTTCCACTGCTATACCGTTATATCCAAACATTGTTATATTGGTAAACTGTTCCACTGCTATACCGTTATATCCAAACAGTGTTATATTGGTAAACTGTTCCACTGCTATACCGTTATATCCAAACAGTGTTATATTGGTAAACTGTTCCA